>NW_024470767.1:3607159-3609659 GCF_017639515.1 Carcharodon carcharias
TGCGTGTCTCTCTCTCCCTCTGTGTGCGTGTCTCTCTCTCCCTCTGTGTGCGTGTCTCTCTCTCCCTCTGTGTGCGTGTGTCTCTCTCTCCCTCTGTGTGCGTGTGTCTCTCTCTCCCTCTGTGTGCGTGTGTCTCTCTCTCCCTCTGTGTGCGTGTGTCTCTCTCTCCCTCTGTGTGCGAGTGTCTCTCTCTCCCTCTGTGTGCGTGTGTCTCTCTCTCCCTCTGTGTGCGTGCGTCTCTCTCTCCCTCTGTGTGCGTGCGTCTCTCTCTCCCTCTGTGTGCGTGTGTCTCTCTCTCCCTCTGTGTGCGTGTGTCTCTCTCTCCCTCTGTGTGCGTGTGTCTCTCTCTCCCTCTGTGTGCGTGTGTCTCTCTCTCCCTCTGTGTGCGTGTGTCTCTCTCTCCCTCTGTGTGCGTGTGTCTCTCTCTCCCTCTGTGTGCGTGTGTCTCTCTCTCCCTCTGTGTGCGTGTGTCTCTCTCTCCCTCTGTGTGCGTGTGTCTCTCTCCCTCTGTGTGCGTGTGTCTCTCTCCCTCTGTGTGCGTGTGTCTCTCTCCCTCTGTGTGCGTGTGTCTCTCTCTCCCTCTGTGTGCGTGTGTCTCTCTCTCCCTCTGTGTGCGTGTGTCTCTCTCTCCCTCTGTGTGCGTGTGTCTCTCTCTCCCTCTGTGTGCGTGTGTCTCTCTCTCCCTCTGTGTGCGTGTGTCTCTCTCTCCCTCTGTGTGCGTGTGTCTCTCTCTCCCTCTGTGTGCGTGTGTCTCTCTCTCCCTCTGTGTGCGTGTGTCTCTCTCTCCCTCTGTGTGCGTGTCTCTCTCTCCCTCTGTGTGCGTGTGTCTCTCTCTCCCTCTGTGTGCGTGTGTCTCTCTCTCCCTCTGTGTGCGTGTGTCTCTCTCTCCCTCTGTGTGCGTGTCTCTCTCTCCCTCTGTGTGCGTGTCTCTCTCTCCCTCTGTGTGCGTGTCTCTCTCTCCCTCTGTGTGCGTGTGTCTCTCTCTCCCTCTGTGTGCGTGTGTCTCTCTCTCCCTCTGTGTGCGTGTGTCTCTCTCTCCCTCTGTGTGCGTGTGTCTCTCTCTCCCTCTGTGTGCGTGTGTCTCTCTCTCCCTCTGTGTGCGTGTGTCTCTCTCTCCCTCTGTGTGCGTGTGTCTCTCTCTCCCTCTGTGTGCGTGTGTCTCTCTCTCCCTCTGTGTGCGTGTGTCTCTCTCTCCCTCTGTGTGCGTGTGTCTCTCTCTCCCTCTGTGTGCGTGTGTCTCTCTCTCCCTCTGTGTGCGTGTGTCTCTCTCTCCCTCTGTGTGCGTGTGTCTCTCTCTCCCTCTGTGTGCGTGTGTCTCTCTCTCCCGTCTGTGTGCGTGTGTCTCTCTCTCCCTCTGTGTGCGTGTGTCTCTCTCTCCCTCTGTGTGCGTGTGTCTCTCTCTCCCTCTGTGTGCGTGTGTCTCTCTCTCCCTCTGTGTGCGTGTGTCTCTCTCTCCCTCTGTGTGCGTGTGTCTCTCTCTCCCTCTGTGTGCGTGTGTCTCTCTCTCCCTCTGTGTGCGTGTGTCTCTCTCTCCCTCTGTGTGCGTGCGTCTCTCTCTCCCTCTGTGTGCGTGCGTCTCTCTCTCCCTCTGTGTGCGTGCGTCTCTCTCTCCCTCTGTGTGCGTGCGTCTCTCTCTCCCTCTGTGTGCGTGCGTCTCTCTCTCCCTCTGTGTGCGTGCGTCTCTCTCTCCCTCTGTGTGCGTGCGTCTCTCTCTCCCTCTGTGTGCGTGCGTCTCTCTCTCCCTCTGTGTGCGTGCGTCTCTCTCTCCCTCTGTGTGCGTGCGTCTCTCTCTCCCTCTGTGTGCGTGCGTCTCTCTCTCCCTCTGTGTGCGTGTGTCTCTCTCTCCCTCTGTGTGCGTGTGTCTCTCTCTCCCTCTGTGTGCGTGTGTCTCTCTCTCCCTCTGTGTGCGTGGTCTCTCTCTCCCTCTGTGTGCGTGGTCTCTCTCTCCCTCTGTGTGCGTGCGTCTCTCTCTCCCTCTGTGTGCGTGTGTCTCTCTCTCCCTCTGTGTGCGTGTGTCTCTCTCTCCCTCTGTGTGCGTGTGTCTCTCTCTCCCTCTGTGTGCGTGTGTCTCTCTCTCCCTCTGTGTGCGTGTGTCTCTCTCTCCCTCTGTGTGCGTGTGTCTCTCTCTCCCTCTGTGTGCGTGTGTCTCTCTCTCCCTCTGTGTGCGTGTGTCTCTCTCTCCCTCTGTGTGCGTGTGTCTCTCTCTCCCTCTGTGTGCGTGTGTCTCTCTCTCCCTCTGTGTGCGTGTGTCTCTCTCTCCCTCTGTGTGCGTGTGTCTCTCTCTCCCTCTGTGTGCGTGTGTCTCTCTCTCCCTCTGTGTGCGTGTGTCTCTCTCTCCCTCTGTGTGCGTGTGTCTCTCTCTCCCTCTGTGTGCGTGTGTCTCTCTCTCCCTCTGTGTGCGTGTGTCTCTCTCTCCCTCTGTGTGCGTGTGTCTCTCTCTCCCTCTGTGTGCGTGTGTCTCTCTCTCCCTCTGTGTGCGTGTGTCTCTCTCTCCCTCTGT
>NW_024470767.1:3656485-3729940 GCF_017639515.1 Carcharodon carcharias
GGGGGAGAGGGACCCGGTCACTCACTGGGTCATGGGGAGAGGGAGGCGGACACTCACCGGCACAGGGGGAGAGGGACCCGGTCACTCACCAGGACAGGGGGAGAGGGAACCGGTCACTCACCGGGACATGGGGAGAGGGTCCCGGTCACTCACCAGGACAGGGGGAGAGGGACCCGGTCACTCACCGGGACATGGGGAGGGGAACCGGTCACTCACTGGGACAGGGGGAGAGGGACCCAGTCACTCACCGGGACAGGGGGAGAGGGACCTGGTCACTCACCGGGACAGGGTGAGTGGGACCCGGTCACTCACTGGGACAAGGGGAGAGGGCGACCCAGTAACTCACCTGCTCAGGCGGAGAGGGTCCCGGTCACTCACCGGGACAGGGGTAGAGGGACCTGGTAACGCACCGGGACAGGGGGAGAGGGACCTGGTCACTCACCGGCTCAGGGAGACAGGGACCTGGTCACTCACCAGGACAGGGGAAGAAGGACCCGGTCACTCACCGGGTCAGGGGGAGAGGGACGCGGTAACTCACCGGGACAGTGGGAGAGGGACCTGGTCACTCACCGGGACAGGGAGACAGGGACCTGGTCACTCACCAGGACAGGGGAAGAAGGACCTGGTCACTCACCGGGACAGGGGGAGAGGGACGCGGTCACTCACTGGGACATGGGGAGAGGGACGCGGTCAATCACTGGGACAGGGGGAGAGGGACCCGGTCACTCACTGGGTCATGGGGAGAGGGAGGCGGACACTCACCGGCACAGGGGGAGAGGGACCCGGTCACTCACCAGGACAGGGGGAGAGGGAACCGGTCACTCACCGGGACATGGGGAGAGGGTCCCGGTCACTCACCAGGACAGGGGGAGAGGGACCCGGTCACTCACCGGGACATGGGGAGGGGAACCGGTCACTCACTGGGACAGGGGGAGAGGGACCCAGTCACTCACCGGGACAGGGGGAGAGGGACCTGGTCACTCACCGGGACTGGGGAAGAGGGACCCGGTCACTCACCGAGACAGGGGGAGGGGGACACGGTCACTCACCGGGACAGGGGGAGAGGGACCCGGTCACTCACCGAGACAGGGGGAGGGGGACACGGTCACTCACCGGGACTGGGGAAGAGGGACCCGGTCACTCACTGGGACAGGGGGAGAGGGACCCGGTCATTCACTGGGACAGGTGGAGAGGAACCCGGTCACTCACCCGGACAGGAGGAGGGGGACCCGGTCACTCACTGGGACATGGGGAGAGGGATGCGGTCACTCACCGGCACAGGGGGAGATGGACCCGGTCACTCACCAGGACAGGGGGAGAGGGACCCGGTCACTCACCGTGACATGGGGAGAGGGATGCGGTCACTCACCGGCACAGGGGGAGAGGGACCCGGTCACTCACCGGGACAGGGGGAGAGGGACCCGGTCACTCACTGGGACAGGGGGAGAGGGACCCGGTCACTCACCGGGACAGGGGGAGAGAGTCCGGGTCACTCACCGGGACAGGGGGGAGGGACCTGGTCACTCACCGGGACAGGGGTAGGGGGACACGGTCACTCACCGGGACAGCGGGAGAGGGACACAGTAACTCACCGGGACAGGGGGAGGGGGACCCGGTCACTCACTGGGACAGGGGGCGAGGGACGCGGTTACTCACCGGCACAGGGAGAGAGGGACCCGGTCACTCACTGGGACAGGGGGAGAGGGACACGGTCACTCACCGGCACAGGGAGAGAGGGACCCGGTCACTCACCGGGACAGGGGAAGATTGACCAGGTCACTCACTGGGACAGGGGGAGAGGGTCCCAGTCACTCACCGGCACAGGGCGAGAGGTACCCGGTCACTCACCGGGACAGGGGGAGAGGGACGCGGTCACTCACTGGGACAGGGGGTGAGGGATGCGGTCACTCACCGGCACAGGGGGAGATGGACCCGGTCACTCACCAGGACAGGGGTAGAGCGACCCGGTCACTCACCGGGACAGGGGGAGAGGGACCCGGTCACTCACCGGGACAGGGGGAGAGGGACGCGGTCACTCACCGGGACAGGGGGAGAGGGACCCGGTCACTCACCGGGACAGGGGTAGAGCGACCCGGTCACTCACCAGGACAGGGGGAGAGGGACCTGGTAACTCACCGGGACAGGGGTAGAGCGACCCGGTCACTCACCGGGACAGGGGGAGAGGGACCTGGTAACTCACCGGGAGAGGGGGAGGGGGACCCGGTCACTCACTGGGACAGGGGGCGAGGGACGCGGTTACTCACCGGCACAGGGAGAGAGGGACCCGGTCACTCACTGGGACAGGGGGAGAGGGACACGGTCACTCACCGGCACAGGGAGAGAGGGACCCGGTCACTCACCGGGACAGGGGAAGATTGACCAGGTCACTCACTGGGACAGGGGGAGAGGGTCCCAGTCACTCACCTGCACAGGGCGAGAGGTACCCGGTCACTCACCGGGACAGGGGGAGAGGGACGCGGTCACTCACTGGGACAGGGGGTGAGCGATGCGGTCACTCACCGGCACAGGGGGAGATGGACCCGGTCACTCACCAGGACAGGGGTAGAGCGACACGGTCACTCACCGGGACAGGGGGAGAGGGACCCGGTCACTCACCGGGACAGGGGGAGAGGGACGCGGTCACTCACCGGGACAGGGGGAGAGGGACACAGTAACTCACCTGGACAGGGGGAGGGGGACCCGGTCACTCACTGGGACAGGGGGCGAGGGACGCGGTTACTCACCGGCACAGGGAGAGAGGGACCCGGTCACTCACTGGGACAGGGGGAGAGGGACACGGTCACTCACCGGGACAGCGGGAGAGGGACACAGTAACTCACCGGGACAGGGGGAGGGGGACCCGGTCACTCACTGGGACAGGGGGTGAGGGATGCGGTCACTCACCGGCACAGGGGGAGATGGACCCGGTCACTCACCAGGACAGGGGTAGAGCGACACGGTCACTCACCGGGACAGGGGGAGAGGGACCCGGTCACTCACCGGGACAGGGGGAGAGGGACCCGGTCACTCACCGGGACAGGGGGAGAGGGACCCGGTCACTCACCGGGACAGGGGTAGAGCGACCCGGTCACTCACCGGGACAGGGGGAGAGGGACCTGGTAACTCACCGGGACAGGGGTAGAGCGACCCGGTCACTCACCGGGACAGGGGGAGAGGGACCTGGTAACTCACCGGGACAGGGGGAGGGGGACCCGGTCACTCACTGGGACAGGGGGCGAGGGACGCGGTTACTCACCGGCACAGGGAGAGAGGGACCCGGTCACTCACTGGGACAGGGGGAGAGGGACACGGTCACTCACCGGCACAGGGAGAGAGGGACCCGGTCACTCACCGGGACAGGGGAAGATTGACCAGGTCACTCACTGGGACAGGGGGAGAGGGTCCCAGTCACTCACCTGCACAGGGCGAGAGGTACCCGGTCACTCACCGGGACAGGGGGAGAGGGACGCGGTCACTCACTGGGACAGGGGGTGAGGGATGCGGTCACTCACCGGCACAGGGGGAGATGGACCCGGTCACTCACCAGGACAGGGGTAGAGCGACCCGGTCACTCACCGGGACAGGGGGAGAGGGACCCGGTCACTCACCGGGACAGGGGGTGAGGGACCCGGTCACTCACCGGGACAGGGGGAGAGGGACCCGGTCACTCACCGGGACAGGGGTAGAGCGACCCGGTCACTCACCGGGACAGGGGGAGAGGGACCTGGTAACTCACCGGGACAGGGGTAGAGCGACCCGGTCACTCACCGGGACAGGGGGAGAGGGACCTGGTAACTCACCGGGACAGGGGGAGAGGGACCCGGTCACTCACCGGCTCAGGGGGAGAGGGACCCGGTCACTCACTGGGACATGGGGAGAGGGACGCGGTCACTCATCGGCACAGGGGGCGAGGGAACCGGTCACTCACCGGGACATGGGGAGAGGGTCCCGGTCAATGACCAGGACAGGGGGAGAGGGACCCGGTCACTCACCGGCACAGGGGGAGAGGGACCCGGTCACTCACCGGGAATGGGGAAGAGGGACCCGGTCACTCACTGGGACAGGGGGAGAGGAACCCGGTCACTCACCGGGACAGAGGGAGAGGGTCCCGGTAACTCACCGGGGCAGGCGGAGAGGGTCCCGGTCACTCACCGGCTCAGGGGGAGTGGTAACCGGCCACTCACCGGGACAGGGAGACAGGGATCCGGTCACTCACCGGGAAAGGGTTAGAGGGACCCGGTCACTCACCGGGACAGGGGGAGAAGGACCCGGTCACTCACTGGGACAAGGGGAGAGGGCGACCCGGTAACTCACCTGCTCAGGCGGAGATGGTCCCGGTCACTCACCGGGACAGGGGTAGAGGGACCTGGTAACTCACCGGGACAGGGGGAGAGGGACCTGGTCACTCACCGGCACAGGGAGACAGGGACCCGGTCACTCACCAGGACAGGGGAAGAAGGACCCGGTCACTCACCGGGACAGGGGGAGAAGGACCCGGTCACTCACCGGGTCATGGGGAAAGGGACGCGGTAACTCACCGGGACAGTGGGAGAGGGACCTGGTCACTCACCGGGACAGGGGGAGAGGGACGCGGTCACTCACCGAGACAGGGGGAGAGGGACCCGGTCAATCACCGGGACAGGGGGAGAGGGACACGGTCACTCACCAGGATAGAGGGAGAGGGTCCCGGTAATTCACCGGCACAGAGGGAGAGGGACCCGGTCAATCACCGGCACAGGGAGACCGGGACCCGGTCACTCCCCGGAACAGGGGGAGAAGTACCCGGTCACTCACCGGGACGGGGGGAGAGGGACCCGGTAACTCACTGGGACAGGGGGAGAGGGACACAGTAACTCACCAGGACAGGGGGAGAGGGACCCGGTCACTCACCGGGACAGGGGGAGAGGGAGCCGGTAACTCACCGGGACAGGGGGTGGGGGATCCGGTAACTCACCGGCACAGTGGGAGAGGGACCCGGTCACTCACCAGGACAGGGGGAGACAGATTCTGTCACTCACCGGAACAGGGGTAGAGGGACCTGGTAACTCACCGGGACAGGGGGGTGAGGGACCTGGTCACTCACTGGGACAGGGAGAGAGGGACCCGGTCACTCACCAGGACAGGGAGAGAGGGACCCGGTCACTCACCGGGACAGGGGGAGAGGGACCCGGTCACTCACCGGGACAGGGGGAGGGGAACCCGGTCACTCACCGTGACAGGGGGAGAGGGACCTGGTCACTCACCGGGACAGGGGGAGAGAGACCCGGTCACTCACCGGGACAGGAGGAGAGGTTCCCGGTCACTCACCGGGACATGGGGAGGGGGACCCGGTCACTCACCAGGACAGGGGGAGAGGCACCCGGTCACTCACCGGGACAGGGGGAGAGGGACCTGGTAACTCACCGGGACAGGGGGGTGTGGGACCTGGTCTCTCACCGGGACAGGGTGAGGGGGACCCGGTCACACACCGGGTATCGGGAGAGGGACCCGGTCACTCACCGGGACAGGGGGAGAGGGACCCGGTCACTCACCAGGACAGGGAGAGAGTGACCCGGTCACTCACCGGGACAGGGGAAGATTGACCAGGTCACTCACTGGGACAGGGGGAGAGGGTCCCAGTCACTCACCTGCACAGGGCGAGAGGTACCCGGTCACTCACCGGGACAGGGGGAGAGGGACGCGGTCACTCACTGGGACAGGGGGTGAGGGATGCGGTCACTCACCGGCACAGGGGGAGATGGACCCGGTCACTCACCAGGACAGGGGTAGAGCGACCCGGTCACTCACCGGGACAGGGGGAGAGGGACCCGGTCACTCACCGGGACAGGGGGAGAGGGACGCGGTCACTCACCGGGACAGGGGGAGAGGGACACAGTAACTCACCTGGACAGGGGGAGGGGGACCCGGTCACTCACTGGGACAGGGGGCGAGGGACGCGGTTACTCACCGGCACAGGGAGAGAGGGACCCGGTCACTCACTGGGACAGGGGGAGAGGGACACGGTCACTCACCGGGACAGCGGGAGAGGGACACAGTAACTCACCGGGACAGGGGGAGGGGGACCCGGTCACTCACTGGGACAGGGGGCGAGGGACGCGGTTACTCACCGGCACAGGGAGAGAGGGACCCGGTCACTCACTGGGACAGGGGGAGAGGGACACGGTCACTCACCGGCACAGGGAGAGAGGGACCCGGTCACTCACCGGGACAGGGGAAGATTGACCAGGTCACTCACTGGGACAGGGGGAGAGGGTCCCAGTCACTCACCTGCACAGGGCGAGAGGTACCCGGTCACTCACCGGGACAGGGGGAGAGGGACGCGGTCACTCACTGGGACAGGGGGTGAGGGATGCGGTCACTCACCGGCACAGGGGGAGATGGACCCGGTCACTCACCAGGACAGGGGTAGAGCGACACGGTCACTCACCGGGACAGGGGGAGAGGGACCCGGTCACTCACCGGGACAGGGGGAGAGGGACGCGGTCACTTACCGGGACAGGGGGAGAGGGACCCGGTCACTCACCGGGACAGCGGTAGAGCGACCCGGTCACTCACCGGGACAGGGGGAGAGGGACCTGGTAACTCACCGGGACAGGGGTAGAGCGACCCGGTCACTCACCGGGACAGGGGGAGAGGGACCTGGTAACTCACCGGGAGAGGGGGAGAGGGACCCGGTCACTCACCGGCTCAGGAGGAGAGGGACCCGGTCACTCACTGGGACATGGGGAGAGGGACGCGGTCACTCCTCGGCACAGGAGGCGAGGGAACCGGTCACTCACCGGGACATGGGGAGAGGGTCCCGGTCACTCAGCAGGACAGGGGGAGAGGGACCCGGTCACTCACCGGCACAGGGGGAGAGGGACCCGGTCACTCACCGGGAATGGGGAAGAGGGACCCGGTCACTCACTGGGACAGGGGGAGAGGAACCCCGTCACTCACCGGGACAGAAGGAGAGGGTCCCGGTAACTCACCGGGGCAGGCGGAGAGGGTCCCGGTCACTCACCGGCTCAGCGGGAGTGGTAACCGGCCACTCACCGGGACAGGGAGACAGGGACCCGGTCACTCACCGGGACAGGGGGAGAGGGACCCGGTCACTCACCGGGACAGGGTGATTGGGACCCGGTCACTCACTGGGACAAGGGGAGAGGGCGACCCGGTAACTCACCTGCTCAGGCGGAGATGGTCCCGGTCACTCACCGGGACAGGGGTAGAGGGACCTGGTAACTCACCGGGACAGGGGGAGAGGGACCTGGTCACTCACCGGCACAGGGAGACAGGGACCCGGTCACTCACCAGGACAGGGGAAGAAGGACCCGGTCACTCACCGGGACAGGGGGAGAAGGACCCGGTCACTCACCGGGTCATGGGGAAAGGGACGCGGTAACTCACCGGGACAGTGGGAGAGGGACCTGGTCACTCACCGGGACAGGGGGAGAGGGACGCGGTCACTCACCGAGACAGGGGGAGAGGGACCCGGTCAATCACCGGGACAGGGGGAGAGGGACACGGTCACTCACCAGGATAGAGGGAGAGGGTCCCGGTCACTCACCGGGACAGAGGGAGAGCGACCCGGTCAATCACCGGCACAGGGAGACAGGGACCCGGTCACTCCCTGGCACAGGGAGACAGGGACCCGGTCACTCACCGGGACAGGGGGAGAGGGACCCGGTAACTCACTGGGACAGGGGGAGAGGGACACAGTAACTCACCAGGACAGGGGGAGAGGGACCCGGTCACTCACCGGGACAGGGGGAGAGGGACCCGGTAACTCACCGGGACAGGGGGTGGGGGATCCGGTAACTCACCGGCACAGTGGGAGAGGGACCCGGTCACTCACCAGGACAGGGGGAGACAGATTCTGTCACTCACCGGAACAGGGGTAGAGGGACCTGGTAACTCACCGGGACAGGGGGGTGAGGGACCTGGTCACTCACTGGGACAGGGAGAGAGGGACCCGGTCACTCACCAGGACAGGGAGAGAGGGACCCGGTCACTCACCGGGACAGGGGGAGAGGGACCCGGTCACTCACCGGGACAGGGGGAGGGGAACCCGGTCACTCACCGGGACAGGGGGAGAGGGACCTGGTCACTCACCGGGACAGGGGGAGAGAGACCCGGTCACTCACCGGGACAGGAGGAGAGGTTCCCGGTCACTCACCGGGACATGGGGAGGGGGACCCGGTCACTCACCAGGACAGGGGGAGAGGCACCCGGTCACTCACCGGGACAGGGGGAGAGGGACCTGGTAACTCACCGGGACAGGGGGGTGTGGGACCTGGTCTCTCACCGGGACAGGGTGAGGGGGACCCGGTCACACACCGGGTATCGGGAGAGGGACCCGGTCACTCACCGGGACAGGGGGAGAGGGACCCGGTCACTCACCAGGACAGGGGGAGAGGGAGCCGGTAACTCACCGGGACAGGGGGAGTGGGACCCTGTCACTCACTGTGACAGAGGGAGAGGGATCCGGTCACTCACCGGGATAGGGAGAGAGGGGGACCCGGTCACTCACCGGGACAGAGGGAGAGGGTCCCGGTAACTCACCAGGACGGCTGGACAGGGTCCCGGTCACTCACCAGCTCAGTGGGAGTGGGAACCGGTCAATCACCGGCACAGAGGGAGAGGGACCCGGTCACTCACTGGGACAAGGGGAGAGGGACCTGGTCACTCACTGGGACAGGGGGAGAGTGACCCGGTCACTCACCGGCACAGGGGGAGAGAGACCCGGTTACTCAGCGGCACAGGGGGAGAGGTTCCCGGTCACTCACCGGGACATGGGGAGGGGGACCCGGTCACTCACCGGGACAGGGGGAGAGGGACCTGGTAACTCACCGGGACAGGGGGAGAGGGACCTGGTAACTCACCGGGACAGGTGGAGTGGGAACCGGTCACTCACCGGCTCAGGGGGAGTGGGAACCGGTCACTCACCGGGACATGGGGATGGGGAACCGGTCACTCACCAGGACAGGGGGAGAGGGACCCGGTCACTCACCAGGACAGGGGGAGAGGGAGCCGGTCACTCATCGGCACAGGGGGAGAGGGACCCGGTCACTCACCGGGACAGGGAGAGAGGGACCCGGTCACTAACCGGGACAACGGGAAAGGGTCCCGGTCACTCACCGGGACAGGGGGATGGGGAACCGGTCACTCACCAGGACAGGGGGTGAGGGACCCGTTCACTCACCGGGACAGGGGGAGAAGGACCCGGTCACTCACCAGGACAGGGGGAGACGGACCCGGTCACTCACCGAGACAGGGGGAGGGGGACCTGGTCAATCACTGGGACACGGGGCGAGGGACCCGGTCAATCACCAGCACAGGGGGCGAGGGACGCGGTCACTCACCGGGACAGGGGGAGGGGGACACGGTCACTCACCGGGACATGGGGAGAGGGTCCCGGTCACTAACCAGGACAGGAGGAGAGGGACGCGGTCACTCACCGGGACAGGGGGAGGGGGAACCGGTCACTCACCAGGACAGGGGGAGAGGGACGCGGTCACTCACCGGCACAGGAGGAGAGGGACCCGGTCACTCACCGGGACAGGGGGAGAGGGACCCGGTCACTCACCGGGACAGGGGGAGAGGGAACCGGTCACTCACCGGGACAGGGGGAGAGGGACCCGGTCACTCACCGGGACAGGGGGAGAGGGACCCGGTCACTCATCGGCACAGAGAGAGAGGGAACCGGTCACTCACCTGGACAGTGGGAGAGGGACCCGGTCACTCACTGGGACAGGGGGAGAGGGACCCGGTCACTCACCAGGACAGGGGGAGAGGGACCCGGTCACTCACCTGCTCAGGGGGAGAGGGACCCGGTCACTCACCGGCACAGGGGGAGAGTGACCTGGTCTCTCACCGGGACAGGGGTAGAGCGACCTGGTCACTCACCGGGACAGGGGGAGAGGGACCTGGTCACTCACTGGGACAGGGGGAGAGGGTCCCGGTCACTCACCGGGACAGGGGGTGAGGGTCCCGGTCACTCACTGTGACAGAGGGAGAGGGACCCGGTCACTCACCGGGACAGGGGGAGAGGAACCCGGTCACTCACCGGGACAGGGGGAGAGTGACCCGGTCACTCACCAGGACAGGGGGAGAGGGACCCGGTCACTCACCGGGACAGGGGGAGAGGGACCTGGTAACTCACCGGGACAGGGGGGTGTGGGACCTGGTCACTCACCGGGACAGGGGGAGTGGGACCCGGTCACTCACCGGTACGGGGGGTGTGGGACCTGGTCACTCACCGGGACAGGGGGAGAGGGACCCGGTCACTCACCGGGACATGGGGAGATGGACCCGGTCACTCACCGGGACAGGGGGAGAGGGACCCGGTCACTCACTGGGACAGGGGGAGAGGGACCCGGTCACTCACCGGGACAGGGTGAGAGTGACCCGGTAACTCACTGGGACAGGCAGAGAGGGTCCCGGTCACTCACCGGCTCAGGGGGAGTGGGAACCGGTCAATCACCGGCACAGAGGGAGAGGGACCCGGTCACTCACTGGGACAAGGGGAGAGGGACCTGGTCACTCACTGGGACAGGGGGAGAGGGAGCCGGTAACTCACCGGGACAGGGAGAGAGGGACCCGGTCACTCACCGGCACAGGGGGGTGAGGGACCTGGCCACTCACCGGCACAGGGAGAGAGGGACCCGGTCACTCACCGGGACCGGGCGAGAGGGACCCGGTCACTCACCGGCACAGGGGGAGAGAGACCCGGTCACTCACCGGCACAGGGGGAGAGGTTCCCGGTCACTCACCGGGACATGGGGAGGGGGTCCCGGTAACTCACCGGGACAGGGGGAGAGTGACCTGGTAACTCACCGGGACGGGGGAGAGGTACCTGGTAACTCACCAGGACGGGGGGAGAGGGGCCCGGTAACTCACCGGGACAGGGGGAGAGGGACCCGGTAACTCACCGGGACAGGGTGAGAGGGACCTGGTAACTCACCGGGACAGGGGGATGGGGAACCGGTCACTCACCAGGACAGGGGGAGAGGAACCCGGTCACTCACCGGGACAGGGAGAGAGTGACCCGGTCACTCACCAGGACAGGGGGAGAGGGACCCGGTCACTCACGGGGACAGGGGGAGAAGGACCCGGTCACCCACCGGGAAAGGGGGAGAGGGACCCGGTCACTCACTGAGACAGGGGGAGGGGGACCCGGTCACTCACCGAGACAGGGGGCGAGGGACCCGGTCACTCACCGGCACAGGGGGTGAGGGACGCGGTCACTCACCGGGACAGTGGGAGGGGGACACGGTCACACACCGGCACAGGAGGAGAGGGACCCGGTCACTCACCGGGACAGGGGGAGAAGGACCCGGTCACTAACCATGACAGGGGGAGAGGAACCCGGTCACTCACCGGGACAGGGGGAGAGGGAACCTGTCACTCACCGGGACAGGGGGAGAGGGACCCGGTCACTCACCGGGACAGGGGGAGTGGGAACCGGTCACTCACCGGGACAGGGGGAGAGGGACCCCGTCACTCACCAGGACAGGGGAGAGGGACCCGGTCACTCACCCGGACAGGGGGAGAGGGACCCGGTCACTCACCGGCTCAGGGGGAGAGGGACCCGTTCACTCACCGGCACAGGGGGAGAGGGACCCGGTCACTCACTGGGACAGGGAGAGAGGGACCCGGTCACTCACCTGGGCAGGGGGAGAGTGACCCGGTCACTCACCGGGACAGGGGGAGTTGGGCCCGGTAACTCACCGGGACAGGGGGAGAGGGTCCCGTTCTCTCACCGGCTCAGGGGGAGTGGGAACCGGTCAATTACCGGCACAGAGGGAGAGGGACCCGGTCAATCACCGGCACAGAGGGAGAGGGACCCGGTCACTCACTGGGACAGGGGGAGAGGGAGGCGGTCACTCACCGGGACAGGGCGAGAGGGACCCGGTCACTCACCGGCACAGGGGGAGAGAGACCCGGTCACTCACCGGCACAGGGGGAGAGGTTCCCGGTCACTCACCGGGACATGGGGAGGGGGACTCGGTAACTCACCGGCACAGGAGGAGAGGGACCTGGTAACTCACCGGGACAGGCGGAGAGGGTCCCGGTCACTCACCGGCTCAGGGGGAGTGGGAACCGGTCACTCACCGGCACAGAGGGAGAGGGACCCGGTCACTCACTGGGACAGGGGGAGAGGGAACCGGTCACTCACCGGTACAGGGGGAGAGGGTCCCGGTCACTCACCGGGACATGGGGATGGGGAACCGGTCACTCACCAGGACATGGGGAGAGGGAGACGGTCACTCACCCGGACAGGGGGAGAGGGACCCGGTCACTCACCGGCTCAGGGGGAGAGGGACCCGGTCACTCACCGGCACAGGGGGAGAGGGACCCGGTCACTCACCGGGACAGGGAGAGATGGACCCGGTCACTCACCGGGACAGGGGAAGATTGACCAGGTCACTCACTGGGACAGGGGGAGAGGGTCCCAGTCACTCACCTGCACAGGGCGAGAGGTACCCGGTCACTCAACGGGACAGGGGGAGAGGGACGCGGTCACTCACTGGGACAGGGGGTGAGGGATGCGGTCACTCACCGGTACAGGGGGAGATGGACCCGGTCACTCACCAGGACAGGGGTAGAGCGACACGGTCACTCACCGGGACAGGGGGAGAGGGACCCGGTCACTCACCGGGACAGGGGGAGAGGGACGCGGTCACTCACCGGGACAGGGGGAGAGGGACACAGTAACTCACCTGGACAGGGGGAGGGGGACCCGGTCACTCACTGGGACAGGGGGCGAGGGACGCGGTTACTCACCGGCACAGGGAGAGAGGGACCCGGTCACTCACTGGGACAGGGGGAGAGGGACACGGTCACTCACCGGGACAGCGGGAGAGGGACACAGTAACTCACCGGGACAGGGGGAGGGGGACCCGGTCACTCACTGGGACAGGGGGCGAGGGACGCGGTTACTCACCGGCACAGGGAGAGAGGGACCCGGTCACTCACTGGGACAGGGGGAGAGGGACACGGTCACTCACCGGCACAGGGAGAGAGGGACCCGGTCACTCACCGGGACAGGGGAAGATTGACCAGGTCACTCACTGGGACAGGGGGAGAGGGTCCCGGTCACTCACCGGCACAGGGCGAGAGGTACCCGGTCACTCACCGGGACAGGGGGAGAGGGACGCGGTCACTCACTGGGACAGGGGGTGAGGGATGCGGTCACTCACCGGCACAGGGGGAGATGGACCCGGTCACTCACCAGGACAGGGGTAGAGCGACCCGGTCACTCACCGGGACAGGGGGAGAGGGACCCGGTCACTCACCGGGACAGGGGTAGAGGGACCCGGTCACTCACCGGGACAGGGGGAGAGGGACCCGGTCACTCACCGGGACAGGGGTAGAGGGACCCGGTCACTCACCAGGACAGGGGGAGAGGGACCTGGTAACTCACCGGGACAGGGGTAGAGCGACCCGGTCACTCACCGGGACAGGGGGAGAGGGACCTGGTAACTCACCGGGACAGGGGGAGGGGGACCCGGTCACTCACTGGGACAGGGGGCGAGGGACGCGGTTACTCACCGGCACAGGGAGAGAGGGACCCGGTCACTCACTGGGACAGGGGGAGAGGGACACGGTCACTCACCGGCACAGGGAGAGAGGGACCCGGTCACTCACCGGGACAGGGGAAGATTGACCAGGTCACTCACTGGGACAGGGGGAGAGGGTCCCAGTCACTCACCTGCACAGGGCGAGAGGTACCCGGTCACTCACCGGGACAGGGGGAGAGGGACGCGGTCACTCACTGGGACAGGGGGTGAGGGATGCGGTCACTCACCGGCACAGGGGGAGATGGACCCGGTCACTCACCAGGACAGGGGTAGAGCGACACGGTCACTCACCGGGACAGGGGGAGAGGGACCCGGTCACTCACCGGGACAGGGGGTGAGGGACGCGGTCACTCACCGGGACAGGGGGAGAGGGACCCGGTCACTCACCGGGACAGGGGTAGAGCGACCCGGTCACTCACCGGGACAGGGGGAGAGGGACCTGGTAACTCACCGGGACAGGGGTAGAGCGACCCGGTCACTCACCGGGACAGGGGGAGAGGGACCTGGTAACTCACCGGGAGAGGGGGAGAGGGACCCGGTCACTCACCGGCTCAGGAGGAGAGGGACCCGGTCACTCACTGGGACATGGGGAGAGGGACGCGGTCACTCCTCGGCACAGTAGGCGAGGGAACCGGTCACTCACCGGGACATGGGGAGAGGGTCCCGGTCACTCAGCAGGACAGGGGGAGAGGGACCCGGTCACTCACCGGCACAGGGGGAGAGGGACCCGGTCACCCACCGGGAATGGGGAAGAGGGACCCGGTCACTCACTGGGACAGGGGGAGAGGAACCCGGTCACTCACCGGGACAGAAGGAGAGGGTCCCGGTAACTCACCGGGGCAGGCGGAGAGGGTCCCGGTCACTCACCGGCTCAGGGGGAGTGGGAACCGGCCACTCACCGGGACAGGGAGACAGGGACCCGGTCACTCACCGGGACAGGGGGAGAGGGACCCGGTCACTCACCGGGACAGGGGTAGAGCGACCCGGTCACTCACTGGGACAAGGGGAGAGGGCGACCCGGTAACTCACCTGCTCAGGCGGAGATGGTCCCGGTCACTCACCGGGACAGGGGTAGAGGGACCTGGTAACTCACCGGGACAGGGGGAGAGGGACCTGGTCACTCACCGGCACAGGGAGACAGGGACCCGGTCACTCACCAGGACAGGGGAAGAAGGACCCGGTCACTCATCGGGACAGGGGGAGAAGGACCCGGTCACTCACCGGGTCATGGGGAAAGGGACGCGGTAACTCACCGGGACAGTGGGAGAGGGACCTGGTCACTCACCGGGACAGGGGGAGAGGGACGCGGTCACTCACCGAGACAGGGGGAGAGGGACCCGGTCAATCACCGGGACAGGGGGAGAGGGACACGGTCACTCACCAGGATAGAGGGAGAGGGTCCCGGTAATTCACCGGCACAGAGGGAGAGGGACCAGTCAATCACCGGCACAGGGAGACCGGGACCCGGTCACTCCCCGGAACAGGGGGAGAAGTACCCGGTCACTCACCGGGACGGGGGGAGAGGGACCTGGTAACTCACTGGGACAGGGGGAGAGGGACACAGTAACTCACCAGGACAGGGGGAGAGGGACCCGGTCACTCACCGGGACAGGGGGAGAGGGAGCCGGTAACTCACCGGGACAGGGGGTGGGGGATCCGGTAACTCACCGGCACAGTGGGAGAGGGACCCGGTCACTCACCAGGACAGGGGGAGACAGATTCTGTCACTCACCGGAACAGGGGTAGAGGGACCTGGTAACTCACCGGGACAGGGGGGTGAGGGACCTGGTCACTCACTGGGACAGGGAGAGAGGGACCCGGTCACTCACCAGGACAGGGAGAGAGGGACCCGGTCACTCACCAGGACAGGGGGAGAGGGACCCGGTCACTCACCGGGACAGGGGGAGAGGGACCCGGTCACTCACCGGGACAGGGGGAGGGGAACCCGGTCACTCACCGGGACAGGGGGAGAGGGACCTGGTCACTCACCGGGACAGGGGGAGAGAGACCCGGTCACTCACCGGGACAGGAGGAGAGGTTCCCGGTCACTCACCGGGACATGGGGAGGGGGACCCGGTCACTCACCAGGACAGGGGGAGAGGCACCCGGTCACTCACCGGGACAGGGGGAGAGGGACCTGGTAACTCACCGGGACAGGGGGGTGTGGGACCTGGTCTCTCACCGGGACAGGGTGAGGGGGACCCGGTCACACACCGGGTAGCGGGAGAGGGACCCGGTCACTCACCGGGACAGGGGGAGAGGGACCCGGTCACTCACCAGGACAGGGGGAGAGGGAGCCGGTAACTCACCGGGACAGGGGGAGTGGGACCCTGTCACTCACTGTGACAGAGGGAGAGGGATCCGGTCACTCACCGGGATAGGGAGAGAGGGGGACCCGGTCACTCACCGGGACAGAGGGAGAGGGTCCCGGTAACTCACCAGGACGGCTGGACAGGGTCCCGGTCACTCACCAGCTCAGTGGGAGTGGGAACCGGTCAATCACCGGCACAGAGGGAGAGGGACCCGGTCACTCACTGGGACAAGGGGAGAGGGACCTGGTCACTCACTGGGACAGGGGGAGAGGGACCCGGTCACTCACCGGCACAGGGGGAGAGAGACCCGGTTACTCAGCGGCACAGGGGGAGAGGTTCCCGGTCACTCACCGGGACATGGGGAGGGGGACCCGGTCACTCACCGGGACAGGGGGAGAGGGACCTGGTAACTCACAGGGACAGGGGGAGTGGGACCTGGTAACTCACCAGGACGGGGGGAGATAGGCCCGGTAACTCACCGGGACAGGGGGAGAGGGACCTGGTAACTCACCGGGACAGGTGGAGTGGGAACCGGTCACTCACCGGCTCAGGGGGAGTGGGAACCGGTCACTCACCGGGACATGGGGATGGGGAACCGGTCACTCACCAGGACAGGGGGAGAGGGACCCGGTCACTCACCAGGACAGGGGGAGAGGGACCCGGTCACTCACCGGGACAGGGAGAGAGGGACCCGGTCACTAACCGGGACAACGGGAAAGGGTCCCGGTCACTCACCGGGACAGGGGGATGGGGAACCGGTCACTCACCAGGACAGGGGGTGAGGGACCCGTTCACTCACCGGGACAGGGGGAGAAGGACCCGGTCACTCACCAGGACAGGGGGAGACGGACCCGGTCACTCACCGAGACAGGGGGAGGGGGACCTGGTCAATCACTGGGACACGGGGCGAGGGACCCGGTCAATCACCGGCACAGGGGGCGAGGGACGCGGTCACTCACCGGGACAGGGGGAGGGGGACACGGTCACTCACCGGGACATGGGGAGAGGGTCCCGGTCACTAACCAGGACAGGAGGAGAGGGACGCGGTCACTCACCGGGACAGGGGGAGGGGGAACCGGTCACTCACCAGGACAGGGGGAGAGGGACGCGGTCACTCACCGGCACAGGGGGAGAGGGACCCGGTCACTCACCGGGACAGGGGGAGAGGGACCCGGTCACTCACCGGGACAGGGGGAGAGGGACCCGGTCACTCACCGGGACAGGGGGAGAGGGAACCGGTCACTCACCGGGACAGGGGGAGAGGGACCCGGTCACTCACTGGGACAGGGGGAGAGGGACCCGGTCACTCACCGGCACAGAGAGAGAGGGAACCGGTCACTCACCTGGACAGTGGGAGAGGGACCCGGTCACTCACTGGGACAGGGGGAGAGGGACCCGGTCACTCACCAGGACAGGGGGAGAGGGACCCGGTCACTCACCTGCTCAGGGGGAGAGGGACCCGGTCACTCACCGGCACAGGGGGAGAGTGACCTGGTCACTCACCGGGACAGGGGTAGAGCGACCCGGTCACTCACCGGGACAGGGGGAGAGGGACCTGGTCACTCACTGGGACAGGGGGAGAGGGTCCCGGTCACTCACCGGGACAGGGGGTGAGGGTCCTGGTCACTCACTGTGACAGAGGGAGAGGGACCCGGTCACTCACCGGGACAGGGGGAGAGGAACCCGCTCACTCACCGGGACAGGGGGAGAGTGACCCGGTCACTCACCAGGACAGGGGGAGAGGGACCCGGTCACTCACCGGGACAGGGGGAGAGGGACCTGGTAACTCACCGGGACAGGGGGGTGTGGGACCTGGTCACTCACCGGGACAGGGGGAGTGGGACCCGGTCACTCACCGGTACGGGGGCTGTGGGACCTGGTCACTCACCGGGACAGGGGGAGAGGGACCCGGTCACTCACCGGGACATGGGGAGATGGACCCGGTCACTCACCGGGACAGGGGGAGAAGGACCCGGTCACTCACCGGGACAGGGGGAGAGGGAACTGGTCACTCACCGGGACAGGGGGAGAGGGACCCGGTCACTCACCGGGACAGGGGGAGAAGGACCCGGTCACTCACTGGGACAGGGGGAGAGGGACCCGGTCACTCACCGGGACAGGGGGAGAGTGACCCGGTAACTCACTGGGACAGGCAGAGAGGGTCCCGGTCACTCACCGGCTCAGGGGGAGTGGGAACCGGTCAATCACCGGCACAGAGGGAGAGGGACCCGGTCACTCACTGGGACAAGGGGAGAGGGACCTGGTCACTCACTGGGACAGGGGGAGAGGGAGCCGATAACTCACCGGGACAGGGAGAGAGTGACCCGTCACTCACCGGCACAGGGGGGTGAGGGACCTGGCCACTCACCGGCACAGGGAGAGAGGGACCCGGTCACTCACCGGGACAGGGCGAGAGGGACCCGGTCACTCACCGGCACAGGGGGAGAGAGACCCGTCACTCACCGGCACAGGGGGAGAGGTTCCCGGTCACTCACCGGGACATGGGGAGGGGGGTCCCGGTAACTCACCGGGACAGGGGGAGAGTGACCTGGTAACTCACCGGGACAGGGGAGAGGTACCTGGTAACTCACCAGGACGGGGGGGAGAGGGGCCCGGTAACTCACCGGGACAGGGGGAGAGGGACCCGGTAACTCACCGGGACAGGGTGAGAGGGACCTGGTAACTCACCGGGACAGGGGGATGGGGAACCGGTCACTCACCAGGACAGGGGGAGAGGAACCCGGTCACTCACCGGGACAGGGAGAGAGTGACCCGGTCACTCACCAGGACAGGGGGAGAGGGACCCGGTCACTCACGGGGACAGGGGGAGAAGGACCCGGTCACTCACCGGGAAAGGGGGAGAGGGACCCGGTCACTCACTGAGACAGGGGGAGGGGGACCCGGTCACTCACCGAGACAGGGGGCGAGGGACCCGGTCACTCACCGGCACAGGGGGTGAGGGACGCGGTCACTCACCAGGACAGTGGGAGGGGGACACGGTCACACACCGGCACAGGAGGAGAGGGACCCGGTCACTCACCGGGACAGGGGGAGAAGGACCCGGTCACTAACCATGACAGGGGGAGAGGAACCCGGTCACTCACCGGGACAGGGGGAGAGGGAACCTGTCACTCACCGGGACAGGGGGAGAGGGACCCGGTCACTCACCGGGACAGGGGGAGTGGGAACCGGTCACTCACCGGGACAGGGGGAGAGGGACCCCGTCACTCACCAGGACAGGGGAGAGGGACCCGGTCACTCACCCGGACAGGGGGAGAGGGACCCGGTCACTCACCGGCTCAGGGGGAGAGGGACCCGGTCACTCACCGGCACAGGGGGAGAGGGACCCGGTCACTCACTGGGACAGGGAGAGAGGGACCCGGTCACTCACCTGGGCAGGGGGAGAGTGACCCGGTCACTCACCGGGACAGGGGGAGTTGGGCCCGGTAACTCACCGGGACAGGGGGAGAGGGTCCCGTTCTCTCACCGGCTCAGGGGGAGTGGGAACCGGTCAATCACCGGCACAGAGGGAGAGGGACCCGGTCAATCACCGGCACAGAGGGAGAGGGACCCGGTCACTCACTGGGACAGGGGGAGAGGGAGGCGGTCACTCACCGGGACAGGGCGAGAGGGACCCGGTCACTCACCGGCACAGGGGGAGAGAGACCCGGTCACTCACCGGCACAGGGGGAGAGGTTCCCGGTCACTCACCGGGACATGGGGAGGGGGACTCGGTAACTCACCGGCACAGGAGGAGAGGGACCTGGTAACTCACCGGGACAGGCGGAGAGGGTCCCGGTCACTCACCGGCTCAGGGGGAGTGGGAACCGGTCACTCACCGGCACAGAGGGAGAGGGACCCGGTCACTCACTGGGACAGGGGGAGAGGGAACCGGTCACTCACCGGTACAGGGGGAGAGGGTCCCGGTCACTCACCGGGACATGGGGATGGGGAACCGGTCACTCACCAGGACATGGGGAGAGGGACCCGGTCACTCACCCGGACAGGGGGAGAGGGACCCGGTCACTCACCGGCTCAGGGGGAGAGGGACCCGGTCACTCACCGGCACAGGGGGAGAGGGACCCGGTCACTCACCGGGACAAGGAGAGAGGGACCCGGACACTCACCGGGACAGGACGAGAGGGACCCGGTCACTCACCGGGACAGGGGGAGTTGGGCCCGGTAACTCACCGGGACAGGGTGAGAGGGACCTGGTAACTCACCGGGACAGGGGGATGGGGAACCGGTCACTCACCAGGACAGGGGGAGAGGAACCCGGTCACTCACCGGGACAGGGAGAGAGTGACCCGGTCACTCACCAGGACAGGGGGAGAGGGACCCGGTCACTCACGGGGACAGGGGGAGAAGGACCCGGTCACCCACCGGGAAAGGGGGAGAGGGACCCGGTCACTCACCGAGACAGGGGGAGGGGGACCCGGTCACTCACCGGCACAGGGGGCGAGGGACGCGGTCACTCACCGGGACAGTGGGAGGGGGACACGGTCACACACCGGCACAGGAGGAGAGGGACCCGGTCACTCACCGGGACAGGGGGAGAAGGACCCGGTCACTAACCATGACAGGGGCAGAGGAACCCGGTCACTCACCGAGACAGGGGGAGAGGGAACCTGTCACTCACCGGGACAGGGGGAGAGGGACCCGGTCACTCACCGGGACAGGGGAAGTGGGAACCGGTCACTCACCGGGACAGGGGGAGAGGGACCCCGTCACTCACCAGGACAGGGGAGAGGGACCCGGTCACTCACCCGGACAGGGGGAGAGGGACCCGGTCACTCACCGGCTCAGGGGGAGAGGGACCCGGTCACTCACCGGCACAGGGGGAGAGGGACCCGGTCACTCACCGGGACAGGGAGAGAGGGACCCGGTCACTCACCTGGGCAGGGGGAGAGTGACCCGGTCACTCACCGGGACAGGGGGAGTTGGGCCCGGTAACTCACCGGGACAGGGGGAGAGGGTCCCGTTCTCTCACCGGCTCAGGGGGAGTGGGAACCGGTCAATCACCGGCACAGAGGGAGAGGGACCCGGTCAATCACCGGCACAGAGGGAGAGGGACCCGGTCACTCACTGGGACAGGGGGAGAGGGAGGCGGTCACTCACCGGGACAGGGCGAGAGGGACCCGGTCACTCACCGGCACAGGGGGAGAGAGACCCGGTCACTCACCGGCACAGGGGGAGAGGTTCCCGGTCACTCACCGGGACATGGGGAGACGGACCCGGTCACTCACCGAGACAGGGGGAGGGGGACCTGGTCAATCACTGAGACACGGGGCGAGGGACCCGGTCAATCACCGGCACAGGGGGCGAGGGACGCGGTCACTCACCGGGACAGGGGGAGGGGGACACGGTCACTCACCGGGACATGGGGAGATGGTCCCGGTCACTAACCAGGACAGGAGGAGAGGGACGCGGTCACTCACCGGGACAGGGGGAGGGGGAACCGGTCACTCACCAGGACAGGGGGAGAGGGACGCGGTTACTCACCGGCACAGGAGGAGAGGGACCCGGTCACTCACCGGGACAGGGGGAGAGGGACCCGGTCACTCACCGGGACAGGGGGAGAGGGAACCGGTCACTCACCGGGACAGGGGGAGAGGGACCCGGTCACTCACCGGGACAGGGGGAGAGGGACCCGGTCACTCATCGGCACAGAGAGAGAGGGAACCGGTCACTCACCTGGACAGTGGGAGAGGGACCCGGTCACTCACTGGGACAGGGGGAGAGGGACCCGGTCACTCACGGGGACAGGGGGAGAGGGACCCGGTCACTCACCTGCTCAGGGGGAGAGGGACCCGGTCACTCACCGGCACAGGGGGAGAGTGACCTGGTCACTCACCGGGACAGGGGTAGAGCGACCCGGTCACTCACCGGGACAGGGGGAGAGGGACCTGGTCACTCACTGGGACAGTGGGAGAGGGTCCCGGTCACTCACCGGGACAGGGGGTGAGGGTCCCGGTCACTCACTGTGACAGAGGGAGAGGGACCCGGTCACTCACCGGGACAGGGGGAGAGGAACCCGGTCACTCACCGGGACAGGGGGAGAGTGACCCGGTCACTCACCAGGACAGGGGGAGAGGGACCCGGTCACTCACCGGGACAGGGGGAGAGGGACCGGGTAACTCACCGGGACAGGGGGGTGTGGGACCTGGTCACTCACCGGGACAGGGGGAGTGGGACCCGGTCACTCACCGGTACGGGGGGTGTGGGACCTGGTCACTCACCGGGACAGGGGGAGAGGGACCCGGTCACTCACCGGGACATGGGGAGATGGACCCGGTCACTCACCGGGACAGGGGGAGAAGGACCCGGTCACTCACCGGGACAGGGGGAGAGGGAACTGGTCACTCACCGGAACAGGGGGAGAGGGACCCGGTCACTCACCGGGACAGGGGGAGAAGGACCCGGTCACTCACTGGGACAGGGGGAGAGGGACCCGGTCACTCACCGGGACAGGGGGAGAGTGACCCGGTAACTCACTGGGACAGGCAGAGAGGGTCCCGGTCACTCACCGGCTCAGGGGGAGTGGGAACCGGTCAATCACCGGCACAGAGGGAGAGGGACCCGGTCACTCACTGGGACAAGGGGAGAGGGACCTGGTCACTCACTGGGACAGGGGGAGAGGGAGCCGGTAACTCACCGGGACAGGGAGAGAGGGACCCGGTCACTCACCGGCACAGGGCGGTGAGGGACCTGGCCACTCACCGGCACAGGGAGAGAGGGACCCGGTCACTCACCGGGACAGGGCGAGAGGGACCCGGTCACTCACCGGCACAGGGGGAGAGAGACCCGGTCACACACCGGCACAGGGGGAGAGGTTCCCGGTCACTCACCAGGACATGGGGAGGGGGTCCCGGTAACTCACCGGGACAGGGGGAGAGTGACCTGGTAACTCACCGGGACGGGGGAGAGGTACCTGGTAACTCACCAGGACGGGGGGAGTGGGGCCCGGTCACTCACCGGGACAGGGTGAGAGGGACCTGGTAACTCACCGGGACAGGGGGATGGGGAACCGGTCACTCACCAGGACAGGGGGAGAGGAACCCGGTCACTCACCGGGACAGGGAGAGAGTGACCCGGTCACTCACCAGGACAGGGGGAGAGGGACCCGGTCACTCACGGGGACAGGGGGAGAAGGACCCGGTCACTCACCGGGAAAGGGGGAGAGGGACCCGGTCACTCACCGAGACAGGGGGAGGGGGACCCGGTCACTCACCGAGACAGGGGGCGAGGGACCCGGTCACTCACCGGCACAGGGGGCGAGGGACGCGGTCACTCACCGGGACAGTGGGAGGGGGACACGGTCACACACCGGCACAGGAGGAGAGGGACCCGGTCACTCACCGGGACAGGGGCAGAAGGACCCGGTCTCTAACCATGACAGGGGGAGAGGAACCCGGTCACTCACCGGGACAGGGGGAGAGGGAACCTGTCACGCACCGGGACAGGGGGAGAGGGACCCGGTCACTCACCGGGACAGGGGGAGTGGGAACCGGTCATTCACCGGGACAGGGGGAGAGGGACCCCGTCACTCACCAGGACAGGGGAGAGGGACCCGGTCACTCACCCGGACAGGGGGAGAGGGACCCGGTCACTCACCGGCTCAGGGGGAGAGGGACCCGGTCACTCACCGGCACAGGGGGAGAGGGACCCGGTCACTCACCGGGACAGGGAGAGAGGGACCCGGTCACTCACCTGGGCAGGGGGAGAGTGACCCGGTCACTCACCGGGACAGGGGGAGTTGGGCCCGGTAACTCATCGGGACAGGGGGAGAGGGTCCCGTTCTCTCACCGGCTCAGGGGGAGTGGGAACCGGTCAATCACCGGCACAGAGGGAGAGGGACCCGGTCAATCACCGGCACAGAGGGAGAGGGACCCGGTCACTCACTGGGACAGGGGGAGAGGGAGGCGGTCACTCACCGGGACAGGGCGAGAGGGACCCGGTCACTCACCGGCACAGGGGGAGAGAGACCCGGTCACTCACCGGCACAGGGGGAGAGGTTCCCGGTCACTCACCGGGACATGGGGAGGGGGGCTCGGTAACTCACCGGCACAGGAGGAGAGGGACCTGGTAACTCACCGGGACAGGGGGAGAGGGACCTGGTAACTCACCGGGACAGGCGGAGAGGGTCCCGGTCACTCACCGGCTCAGGGGGAGTGGGAACCGGTCACTCACCGGCACAGAGGGAGAGGGACCCGGTCACTCACTGGGACAGGGGGAGAGGGAACCGGTCACTCACCGGTACAGGGGGAGAGGGTCCCGGTCACTCACCGGGACATGGGGATGGGGAACCGGTCACTCACCAGGACATGGGGAGAGGGACCCGGTCACTCACCCGGACAGGGGGAGAGGGACCCGGTCACTCACCGGCTCAGGGGGAGAGGGAACCGGTCACTCACCGGCACAGGGGGAGAGGGACCCGGTCACTCACCGGGACAGGGAGAGAGGGACCCGGACACTCACCTGGGCAGGGGGAGAGTGACCCGGTCACTCACCGGGACAGGGGGAGTTGGGCCCGGTAACTCACCGGGACAGGGGGAGAGGGTCCCGTTCTCTCACCGGCTCAGGGGGAGAGGGACCCTGTAACTCACCGGGACAGGGTGAGAGGGACCCGGTAACTCACCGGGACAGGGGGATGGGGAACCGGTCACTCACCAGGACAGGGGGAGAGGAACCCGGTCACTCACCGGGACAGGGAGAGAGTGACCCGGTCACTCACCAGGACAGGGGGAGAGGGACCCGGTCACTCACCAGGACAGGGGGAGAAGGACCCGGTCACTCACCGGGACAGGGAGAGAGTGACCCGGTCACTCACCAGGACAGGGGGAGAGGGACCCGGTCACTCACCAGGACAGGGGGAGAGGGACCCGGTCACTCACGGGGACAGGGGGAGAAGGACCCGGTCACTCACCGGGAAAGGGGGAGAGGGACCCGGTCACTCATCGAGACAGGGGGAGAGGGACCCGGTCACTCACCGAGACAGGGGGCGAGGGACCCGGTCACTCACCGGCACAGGGGGCGAGGGACGCGGTCACTCACCGGGACAGTGGGAGGGGGACACGGTCACACACCGGCACAGGAGGAGAGGGACCCGGTCACTCACCGGGACAGGGGGAGAAGGACCCGGTCACTAACCATGACAGGGGGAGAGGAACCCGGTCACTCACCGGGACAGGGGGAGAGGGAACCTGTCACTCACCGGGACAGGGGGAGAGGGACCCGGTCACTCACCGGGACAGGGGGAGGGGGACACGGTCACTCACCGGGACATGGGGAGAGGGTCCCGGTCACTAACCAGGACAGGAGGAGAGGGACGCGGTCACTCACCGGGACAGGGGGAGGGGGAACCGGTCACTCACCAGGACAGGGGGAGAGGGACGCGGTCACTCACCGGCACAGGAGGAGAGGGACCCGGTCACTCACCGGGACAGGGGGAGAGGGACCCGGTCACTCACCGGGACAGGGGGAGAGGGACCCGGTCACTCACCGGGACAGGGGGAGAGGGAACCGGTCACTCACCGGGACAGGGGGAGAGGGACCCGGTCACTCACTGGGACAGGGGGAGAGGGACCCGGTCACTCATCGGCACAGAGAGAGAGGGAACCGGTCACTCACCTGGACAGTGGGAGAGGGACCCGGTCACTCACTGGGACAGGGGGAGAGGGACCCGGTCACTCACCAGGACAGGGGGAGAGGGACCCGGTCACTCACCTGCTCAGGGGGAGAGGGACCCGGTCACTCACCGGCACAGGGGGAGAGTGACCTGGTCACTCACCGGGACAGGGGTAGAGCGACCCGGTCACTCACCGGGACAGGGGGAGAGGGACCTGGTCACTCACTGGGACAGGGGGAGAGGGTCCCGGTCACTCACCGGGACAGGGGGTGAGGGTCCCGGTCACTCACTGTGACAGAGGGAGAGGGACCCGGTCACTCACCGGGACAGGGGGAGAGGAACCCGGTCACTCACCGGGACAGGGGGAGAGTGACCCGGTCACTCACCAGGACAGGGGGAGAGGGACCCGGTCACTCACCGGGACAGGGGGAGAGGGACCTGGTAACTCACCGGGACAGGGGGGTGTGGGACCTGGTCACTCACCGGGACAGGGGGAGTGGGACCCGGTCACTCACCGGTACGGGGGCTGTGGGACCTGGTCACTCACCGGGACAGGGGGAGAGGGACCCGGTCACTCACCGGGACATGGGGAGATGGACCCGGTCACTCACCGGGACAGGGGGAGAAGGACCCGGTCACTCACCGGGACAGGGGGAGAGGGAACTGGTCACTCACCGGGACAGGGGGAGAGGGACCCGGTCACTCACCGGGACAGGGGGAGAAGGACCCGGTCACTCACTGGGACAGGGGGAGAGGGACCCGGTCACTCACCGGGACAGGGGGAGAGTGACCCGGTAACTCACTGGGACAGGCAGAGAGGGTCCCGGTCACTCACCGGCTCAGGGGGAGTGGGAACCGGTCAATCACCGGCACAGAGGGAGAGGGACCCGGTCACTCACTGGGACAAGGGGAGAGGGACCTGGTCACTCACTGGGACAGGGGGAGAGGGAGCCGATAACTCACCGGGACAGGGAGAGAGTGACCCGGTCACTCACCGGCACAGGGGGGTGAGGGACCTGGCCACTCACCGGCACAGGGAGAGAGGGACCCGGTCACTCACCGGGACAGGGCGAGAGGGACCCGGTCACTCACCGGCACAGGGGGAGAGAGACCCGGTCACTCACCGGCACAGGGGGAGAGGTTCCCGGTCACTCACCGGGACATGGGGAGGGGGTCCCGGTAACTCACCGGGACAGGGGGAGAGTGACCTGGTCACTCACCGGGACGGGGGAGAGGTTCACGGTAACTCACCGGGACGGGGGGGAGAGGGACCCGGTAACTCACCGGGACAGGGGGAGAGGGACCCGGTAACTCACCGGGACAGGGTGAGAGGGACCTGGTAACTCACCGGGACAGGGGGATGGGGAACCGGTCACTCACCAGGACAGGGGGAGAGGAACCCGGTCACTCACCGGGACAGGGAGAGAGTGACCCGGTCACTCACCTGGACAGGGGGAGAGGGACCCGGTCACTCACGGGGACAGGGGGAGAAGGACCCGGTCACTCACCGGGAAAGGGGGAGAGGGACCCGGTCACTCACTGAGACAGGGGGAGGGGGACCCGGTCACTCACCGAGACAGGGGGCGAGGGACCCGGTCACTCACCGGCACAGGGGGTGAGGGACGCGGTCACTCACCAGGACAGTGGGAGGGGGACACGGTCACACACCGGCACAGGAGGAGAGGGACCCGGTCACTCACCGGGACAGGGGGAGAAGGACCCGGTCACTAACCATGACAGGGGGAGAGGAACCCGGTCACTCACCGGGACAGGGGGAGAGGGAACCTGTCACTCACCGGGACAGGGGGAGAGGGACCCGGTCACTCACCGGGACAGGGGGAGTGGGAACCGGTCACTCACCGGGACAGGGGGAGAGGGACCCCGTCACTCACCAGGACAGGGGAGAGGGACCCGGTCACTCACCCGGACAGGGGGAGAGGGACCCGGTCACTCACCGGCTCAGGGGGAGAGGGACCCGGTCACTCACCGGCACAGGGGGAGAGGGACCCGGTCACTCACTGGGACAGGGAGAGAGGGACCCGGTCACTCACCTGGGCAGGGGGAGAGTGACCCGGTCACTCACCGGGACAGGGGGAGTTGGGCCCGGTAACTCACCGGGACAGGGGGAGAGGGTCCCGTTCTCTCACCGGCTCAGGGGGAGTGGGAACCGGTCAATCACCGGCACAGAGGGAGAGGGACCCGGTCAATCACCGGCACAGAGGGAGAGGGACCCGGTCACTCACTGGGACAGGGGGAGAGGGAGGCGGTCACTCACCGGGACAGGGCGAGAGGGACCCGGTCACTCACCGGCACAGGGGGAGAGAGACCCGGTCACTCACCGGCACAGGGGGAGAGGTTCCCGGTCACTCACCGGGACATGGGGAGGGGGACTCGGTAACTCACCGGCACAGGAGGAGAGGGACCTGGTAACTCACCGGGACAGGCGGAGAGGGTCCCGGTCACTCACCGGCTCAGGGGGAGTGGGAACCGGTCACTCACCGGCACAGAGGGAGAGGGACCCGGTCACTCACTGGGACAGGGGGAGAGGGAACCGGTCACTCACCGGTACAGGGGGAGAGGGTCCCGGTCACTCACCGGGACATGGGGATGGGGAACCGGTCACTCACCAGGACATGGGGAGAGGGACCCGGTCACTCACCCGGACAGGGGGAGAGGGACCCGGTCACTCACCGGCTCAGGGGGAGAGGGACCCGGTCACTCACCGGCACAGGGGGAGAGGGACCCGGTCACTCACCGGGACAAGGAGAGAGGGACCCGGACACTCACCGGGACAGGACGAGAGGGACCCGGTCACTCACCGGGACAGGGGGAGTTGGGCCCGGTAACTCACCGGGACAGGGTGAGAGGGTCCCGTTCTCTCACCGGCTCAGGGGGAGAGGGACCCGGTAACTCACCGGGACAGGGTGAGAGGGACCTGGTAACTCACCGGGACAGGGGGATGGGGAACCGGTCACTCACCAGGACAGGGGGAGAGGAACCCGGTCACTCACCGGGACAGGGAGAGAGTGACCCGGTCACTCACCAGGACAGGGGGAGAGGGACCCGGTCACTCACGGGGACAGGGGGAGAAGGACCCGGTCACTCACCGGGAAAGGGGGAGAGGGACCCGGTCACTCACCGAGACAGGGGGAGGGGGACCCGGTCACTCACCGGCACAGGGGGCGAGGGACGCGGTCACTCACCGGGACAGTGGGAGGGGGACACGGTCACACACCGGCACAGGAGGAGAGGGACCCGGTCACTCACCGGGACAGGGGGAGAAGGACCCGGTCACTAACCATGACAGGGGCAGAGGAACCCGGTCACTCACCGAGACAGGGGGAGAGGGAACCTGTCACTCACCGGGACAGGGGGAGAGGGACCCGGTCACTCACCGGGACAGGGGAAGTGGGAACCGGTCACTCACCGGGACAGGGGGAGAGGGACCCCGTCACTCACCAGGACAGGGGAGAGGGACCCGGTCACTCACCCGGACAGGGGGAGAGGGACCCGGTCACTCACCGGCTCAGGGGGAGAGGGACCCGGTCACTCACCGGCACAGGGGGAGAGGGACCCGGTCACTCACCGGGACAGGGAGAGAGGGACCCGGTCACTCACCTGGGCAGGGGGAGAGTGACCCGGTCACTCACCGGGACAGGGGGAGTTGGGCCCGGTAACTCACCGGGACAGGGGGAGAGGGTCCCGTTCTCTCACCGGCTCAGGGGGAGTGGGAACCGGTCAATCACCGGCACAGAGGGAGAGGGACCCGGTCAATCACCGGCACAGAGGGAGAGGGACCCGGTCACTCACTGGGACAGGGGGAGAGGGAGGCGGTCACTCACCGGGACAGGGCGAGAGGGACCCGGTCACTCACCGGCACAGGGGGAGAGAGACCCGGTCACTCACCGGCACAGGGGGAGAGGTTCCCGGTCACTCACCGGGACATGGGGAGACGGACCCGGTCACTCACCGAGACAGGGGGAGGGGGACCTGGTCAATCACTGAGACACGGGGCGAGGGACCCGGTCAATCACCGGCACAGGGGGCGAGGGACGCGGTCACTCACCGGGACAGGGGGAGGGGGACACGGTCACTCACCGGGACATGGGGAGATGGTCCCGGTCACTAACCAGGACAGGAGGAGAGGGACGCGGTCACTCACCGGGACAGGGGGAGGGGGAACCGGTCACTCACCAGGACAGGGGGAGAGGGACGCGGTTACTCACCGGCACAGGAGGAGAGGGACCCGGTCACTCACCGGGACAGGGGGAGAGGGACCCGGTCACTCACCGGGACAGGGGGAGAGGGAACCGGTCACTCACCGGGACAGGGGGAGAGGGACCCGGTCACTCACCGGGACAGGGGGAGAGGGACCCGGTCACTCATCGGCACAGAGAGAGAGGGAACCGGTCACTCACCTGGACAGTGGGAGAGGGACCCGGTCACTCACTGGGACAGGGGGAGAGGGACCCGGTCACTCACGGGGACAGGGGGAGAGGGACCCGGTCACTCACCTGCTCAGGGGGAGAGGGACCCGGTCACTCACCGGCACAGGGGGAGAGTGACCTGGTCACTCACCGGGACAGGGGTAGAGCGACCCGGTCACTCACCGGGACAGGGGGAGAGGGACCTGGTCACTCACTGGGACAGTGGGAGAGGGTCCCGGTCACTCACCGGGACAGGGGGTGAGGGTCCCGGTCACTCACTGTGACAGAGGGAGAGGGACCCGGTCACTCACCGGGACAGGGGGAGAGGAACCCGGTCACTCACCGGGACAGGGGGAGAGTGACCCGGTCACTCACCAGGACAGGGGGAGAGGGACCCGGTCACTCACCGGGACAGGGGGAGAGGGACCGGGTAACTCACCGGGACAGGGGGGTGTGGGACCTGGTCACTCACCGGGACAGGGGGAGTGGGACCCGGTCACTCACCGGTACGGGGGGTGTGGGACCTGGTCACTCACCGGGACAGGGGGAGAGGGACCCGGTCACTCACCGGGACATGGGGAGATGGACCCGGTCACTCACCGGGACAGGGGGAGAAGGACCCGGTCACTCACCGGGACAGGGGGAGAGGGAACTGGTCACTCACCGGAACAGGGGGAGAGGGACCCGGTCACTCACCGGGACAGGGGGAGAAGGACCCGGTCACTCACTGGGACAGGGGGAGAGGGACCCGGTCACTCACCGGGACAGGGGGAGAGTGACCCGGTAACTCACTGGGACAGGCAGAGAGGGTCCCGGTCACTCACCGGCTCAGGGGGAGTGGGAACCGGTCAATCACCGGCACAGAGGGAGAGGGACCCGGTCACTCACTGGGACAAGGGGAGAGGGACCTGGTCACTCACTGGGACAGGGGGAGAGGGAGCCGGTAACTCACCGGGACAGGGAGAGAGGGACCCGGTCACTCACCGGCACAGGGCGGTGAGGGACCTGGCCACTCACCGGCACAGGGAGAGAGGGACCCGGTCACTCACCGGGACAGGGCGAGAGGGACCCGGTCACTCACCGGCACAGGGGGAGAGAGACCCGGTCACACACCGGCACAGGGGGAGAGGTTCCCGGTCACTCACCAGGACATGGGGAGGGGGTCCCGGTAACTCACCGGGACAGGGGGAGAGTGACCTGGTAACTCACCGGGACGGGGGAGAGGTACCTGGTAACTCACCAGGACGGGGGGAGTGGGGCCCGGTCACTCACCGGGACAGGGTGAGAGGGACCTGGTAACTCACCGGGACAGGGGGATGGGGAACCGGTCACTCACCAGGACAGGGGGAGAGGAACCCGGTCACTCACCGGGACAGGGAGAGAGTGACCCGGTCACTCACCAGGACAGGGGGAGAGGGACCCGGTCACTCACGGGGACAGGGGGAGAAGGACCCGGTCACTCACCGGGAAAGGGGGAGAGGGACCCGGTCACTCACCGAGACAGGGGGAGGGGGACCCGGTCACTCACCGAGACAGGGGGCGAGGGACCCGGTCACTCACCGGCACAGGGGGCGAGGGACGCGGTCACTCACCGGGACAGTGGGAGGGGGACACGGTCACACACCGGCACAGGAGGAGAGGGACCCGGTCACTCACCGGGACAGGGGCAGAAGGACCCGGTCTCTAACCATGACAGGGGGAGAGGAACCCGGTCACTCACCGGGACAGGGGGAGAGGGAACCTGTCACGCACCGGGACAGGGGGAGAGGGACCCGGTCACTCACCGGGACAGGGGGAGTGGGAACCGGTCATTCACCGGGACAGGGGGAGAGGGACCCCGTCACTCACCAGGACAGGGGAGAGGGACCCGGTCACTCACCCGGACAGGGGGAGAGGGACCCGGTCACTCACCGGCTCAGGGGGAGAGGGACCCGGTCACTCACCGGCACAGGGGGAGAGGGACCCGGTCACTCACCGGGACAGGGAGAGAGGGACCCGGTCACTCACCTGGGCAGGGGGAGAGTGACCCGGTCACTCACCGGGACAGGGGGAGTTGGGCCCGGTAACTCATCGGGACAGGGGGAGAGGGTCCCGTTCTCTCACCGGCTCAGGGGGAGTGGGAACCGGTCAATCACCGGCACAGAGGGAGAGGGACCCGGTCAATCACCGGCACAGAGGGAGAGGGACCCGGTCACTCACTGGGACAGGGGGAGAGGGAGGCGGTCACTCACCGGGACAGGGCGAGAGGGACCCGGTCACTCACCGGCACAGGGGGAGAGAGACCCGGTCACTCACCGGCACAGGGGGAGAGGTTCCCGGTCACTCACCGGGACATGGGGAGGGGGGCTCGGTAACTCACCGGCACAGGAGGAGAGGGACCTGGTAACTCACCGGGACAGGGGGAGAGGGACCTGGTAACTCACCGGGACAGGCGGAGAGGGTCCCGGTCACTCACCGGCTCAGGGGGAGTGGGAACCGGTCACTCACCGGCACAGAGGGAGAGGGACCCGGTCACTCACTGGGACAGGGGGAGAGGGAACCGGTCACTCACCGGTACAGGGGGAGAGGGTCCCGGTCACTCACCGGGACATGGGGATGGGGAACCGGTCACTCACCAGGACATGGGGAGAGGGACCCGGTCACTCACCCGGACAGGGGGAGAGGGACCCGGTCACTCACCGGCTCAGGGGGAGAGGGAACCGGTCACTCACCGGCACAGGGGGAGAGGGACCCGGTCACTCACCGGGACAGGGAGAGAGGGACCCGGACACTCACCTGGGCAGGGGGAGAGTGACCCGGTCACTCACCGGGACAGGGGGAGTTGGGCCCGGTAACTCACCGGGACAGGGGGAGAGGGTCCGGTTCTCTCACCGGCTCAGGGGGAGAGGGACCCTGTAACTCACCGGGACAGGGTGAGAGGGACCCGGTAACTCACCGGGACAGGGGGATGGGGAACCGGTCACTCACCAGGACAGGGGGAGAGGAACCCGGTCACTCACCGGGACAGGGAGAGAGTGACCCGGTCACTCACCAGGACAGGGGGAGAGGGACCCGGTCACTCACCAGGACAGGGGGAGAAGGACCCGGTCACTCACCGGGACAGGGAGAGAGTGACCCGGTCACTCACCAGGACAGGGGGAGAGGGACCCGGTCACTCACCAGGACAGGGGGAGAGGGACCCGGTCACTCACGGGGACAGGGGGAGAAGGACCCGGTCACTCACCGGGAAAGGGGGAGAGGGACCCGGTCACTCATCGAGACAGGGGGAGAGGGACCCGGTCACTCACCGAGACAGGGGGCGAGGGACCCGGTCACTCACCGGCACAGGGGGCGAGGGACGCGGTCACTCACCGGGACAGTGGGAGGGGGACACGGTCACACACCGGCACAGGAGGAGAGGGACCCGGTCACTCACCGGGACAGGGGGAGAAGGACCCGGTCACTAACCATGACAGGGGGAGAGGAACCCGGTCACTCACCGGGACCGGGGGAGAGGGACCCTGTCACTCACCGGGACAGGGGGAGAGGGACCCGGTCACTCACCGGGACAGGGGGAGTGGGAACCGGTCACTCACCGGGACAGGGGGAGAGGGACCCCGTCACTCACCAGGACAGGGGAGAGGGACCCGGTCACTCACCCGGACGGGGGAGAGGGACCCGGTCACTCACCGGCTCAGGGGGAGAGGGACCCGGTCACTCACCGGCACAGGGGGAGAGGGACCCGGTCACTCACCGGGACAGGGAGAGAGGGACCCGGTCACTCACCTGGGCAGGGGGAGAGTGACCCGGTCACTCACCGGGACAGGGGGAGTTGGGCCCGGTAACTCACCGGGACAGGGGGAGAGGGTCCCGGTCTCTCACCGGCTCAGGGGGAGTGGGAACCGGTCAATCACCGGCACAGAGGGAGAGGGACCCGGTCAATCACCGGCACAGAGGGAGAGGGACCCGGTCACTCACTGGGACAGGGGGAGAGGGAGGCGGTCACTCACCGGGACAGGGCGAGAGGGACCCGGTCACTCACCGGCACAGGGGGAGAGAGACCCGGTCACTCACCGGCACAGGGGGAGAGGTTCCCGGTCACTCACCGGGACATGGGGAGGGGGACTCGGTAACTCACCGGCACAGGAGGAGAGGGACCTGGTAACTCACCGGGACAGGGGGAGAGGGACCTGGTTACTCACCGGGACAGGCGGAGAGGGTCCCGGTCACTCACCGGCTCAGGGGGAGTGGAAACCGGTCACTCACCGGCACAGAGGGAGAGGGACCCGGTCACTCACCAGGACAGGGGGAGAGGAACCCGGTCACTCACCGGGACAGGGAGAGAGTGACCCGGTCACTCACCAGGACAGGGGGAGAGAGACCCGGTCACTCACGGGGACAGGCGGAGAAGGACCCGGTCACTCACCGGGAAAGGGGGAGAGGGACCCGGTCACTCACCGAGACAGGGGGAGGGGGACCCGGTCACTCACCGAGACAGGGGGCGAGGGACCCGGTCACTCACCGGCACAGGGGGTGAGGGACGCGGTCACTCACCGGGACAGTGGGAGGGGGACACGGTCACACACCGGCACAGGAGGAGAGGGACCCGGTCACTCACCGGGACAGGGGGAGAAGGACCCGGTCACTAACCATGACAGGGGGAGAGGAACCCGGTCACTCACCGGGACAGGGGGAGAGGGAACCTGTCACTCACCGGGACAGGGGGAGAGGGACCCGGTCACTCACCGGGACAGGGGGAGTGGGAACCGGTCACTCACCGGGACAGGGGGAGAGGGACCCCGTCACTCACCAGGACAGGGGAGAGGGACCCGGTCACTCACCCGGACAGGGGGAGAGGGACCCGGTCACTCACCGGCTCAGGGGGAGAGGGACCCGGTCACTCACCGGCACAGGGGGAGAGGGACCCGGTCACTCACCGGGACAGGGAGAGAGGGACCCGGTCACTCACCTGGGCAGGGGGAGAGTGACCCGGTCACTCACCGGGACAGGGGGAGTTGGGCCCGGTAACTCACCGGGACAGGGGGAGAGGGTCCCGTTCTCTCACCGGCTCAGGGGGAGTGGGAACTGGTCAATTACCGGCACAGAGGGAGAGGGACCCGGTCAATCACCGGCACAGAGGGAGAGGGACCCGGTCACTCACTGGGACAGGGGGAGAGGGACCTGGTCACTCACTGGGACAGGGGGAGAGGGAGGCGGTCACTCACCGGGACAGGGCGAGAGGGACCCGGTCACTCACCGGCACAGGGGGAGAGAGACCCGGTCACTCACCGGCACAGGGGGAGAGGTTCCCGGTCACTCACCGGGACATGGGGAGGGGGACTCGGTAACTCACCGGCACAGGAGGAGAGGGACCTGGTAACTCACCGGGACAGGGGGAGAGGGACCTGGTAACTCACCGGGACAGGCGGAGAGGGTCCCGGTCACTCACCGGCTCAGGGGGAGTGGGAACCGGTCACTCACCGGCACAGAGGGAGAGGGACCCGGTCACTCACTGGGACAGGGGGAGAGGGAACCGGTCACTCACCGGTACAGGGGGAGAGGGTCCCGGTCACTCACCGGGACATGGGGATGGGGAACCGGTCACTCACCAGGACATGGGGAGAGGGACCCGGTCACTCACCCGGACAGGGGGAGAGGGACCCGGTCACTCACCGGCTCAGGGGGAGAGGGACCCGGTCACTCACCGGGACAGGGAGAGAGGGACCCGGACACTCACCTGGGCAGGGGGAGAGTGACCCGGTCACTCACCGGGACAGGGGGAGTTGGGCCCGGTAACTCACCGGGACAGGGGGAGAGGGTCCCGTTCTCTCACCGGCTCAGGGGGAGAGGGACCCGGTAACTCACCGGGACAGGGTGAGAGGGACCTGGTAACTCACCGGGACAGGGGGATGGGGAACCGGTCACTCACCAGGACAGGGGGAGAGGAACCCGGTCACTCACCGGGACAGGGAGAGAGTGACCCGGTCACTCACCAGGACAGGGGGAGAGGGACCCGGTCACTCACGGGGACAGGGGGAGAAGGACCCGGACACTCACCGGGAAAGGGGAAGAGGGACCCGGTCACTCACCGAGACAGGGGGAGGGGGACCCGGTCACTCACCGAGACAGGGGTAGAGCGACCCGGTCACTCACCGGGACAGGGGGAGAGGGACCTGGTCACTCACTGGGACAGGGGGAGAGGGTCCCGGTCACTCACCGGGACAGGGGGTGAGGGTCCCGGTCACTCACTGTGACAGAGGGAGAGGGACCCGGTCACTCACCGGGACAGGGGGAGAGGAACCCGGTCACTCACCGGGACAGGGGGAGAGTGACCCGGTCACTCACCAGGACAGGGGGAGAGGGACCCGGTCACTCACCGGGACAGGGGGAGAGGGACCGGGTAACTCACCGGGACAGGGGGGTGTGGGACCTGGTCACTCACCGGGACAGGGGGAGTGGGACCCGGTCACTCACCGGTACGGGGGGTGTGGGACCTGGTCACTCACCGGGACAGGGGGAGAGGGACCCGGTCACTCACCGGGACATGGGGAGATGGACCCGGTCACTCACCGGGACAGGGGGAGAAGGACCCGGTCACTCACCGGGACAGGGGGAGAGGGAACTGGTCACTCACCGGGACAGGGGGAGAGGGACCCGGTCACTCACCGGGACAGGGGGAGAAGGACCCGGTCACTCACTGGGACAGGGGGAGAGGGACCCGGTCACTCACCGGGACAGGGGGAGAGTGACCCGGTAACTCACTGGGACAGGCAGAGAGGGTCCCGGTCACTCACCGGCTCAGGGGGAGTGGGAACCGGTCAATCACCGGCACAGAGGGAGAGGGACCCGGTCACTCACTGGGACAAGGGGAGAGGGACCTGGTCACTCACTGGGACAGGGGAAGAGGGAGCCGGTAACTCACCGGGACAGGGAGAGAGGGACCCGGTCACTCACCGGCACAGGGGGGTGAGGGACCTGGCCACTCACCGGCACAGGGAGAGAGGGACCCGGTCACTCACCGGGACAGGGCGAGAGGGACCCGGTCACTCACCGGCACAGGGGGAGAGAGACCCGGTCACTCACCGGCACAGGGGGAGAGGTTCCCGGTCACTCACCGGGACATGGGGAGGGGGTCCCGGTAACTCACCGGGACAGGGGGAGAGTGACCTGGTAACTCACCGGGACGGGGGAGAGGTACCTGGTAACTCACCAGGACGGGGGGAGAGGGGCCCGGTAACTCACCGGGACAGGGGGAGAGGGACCCGGTAACTCACCGGGACAGGGTGAGAGGGACCTGGTAACTCACCGGGACAGGGGAATGGGGCACCGGTCACTCACCAGGACAGGGGGAGAGGAACCCGGTCACTCACCGGGACAGGGAGAGAGTGACCCGGTCACTCACCAGGACAGGGGGAGAGGGACCCGGTCACTCACGGGGACAGGGGGAGAAGGACCCGGTCACTCACCGGGAAAGGGGGAGAGGGACCCGGTCACTCACCGAGACAGGGGGAGGGGGACCCGGTCACTCACCGAGACAGGGGGCGAGGGACCCGGTCACTCACCGGCACAGGGGGCGAGGGACGCGGTCACTCACCGGGACAGTGGGAGGGGGACACGGTCACACACCGGCACAGGAGGAGAGGGACCCGGTCACTCACCGGGACAGGGGCAGAAGGACCCGGTCACTAACCATGACAGGGGGAGAGGAACCCGGTCACTCACCGGGACAGGGGGAGAGGGAACCTGTCACTCACCGGGACAGGGGGAGAGGGACCCGGTCACTCACCGGGACAGGGGAAGTGGGAACCGGTCACTCACCGGGACAGGGGGAGAGGGACCCCGTCACTCACCAGGACAGGGGAGAGGGACCCGGTCACTCACCCGGACAGGGGGAGAGGGACCCGGTCACTCACCGGCTCAGGGGGAGAGGGACCCGGTCACTCACCGGCACAGGGGGAGAGGGACCCGGTCACTCACCGGGACAGGGAGAGAGGGACCCGGTCACTCACCTGGGCAGGGGGAGAGTGACCCGGTCACTCACCGGGACAGGGGGAGTTGGGCCCGGTAACTCACCGGGACAGGGGGAGAGGGTCCCGTTCTCTCACCGGCTCAGGGGGAGTGGGAACCGGTCAATCACCGGCACAGAGGGAGAGGGACCCGGTCAATCACCGGCACAGAGGGAGAGGGACCCGGTCACTCACTGGGACAGGGGGAGAGGGAGGCGGTCACTCACCGGGACAGGGCGAGAGGGACCCGGTCACTCACCGGCACAGGGGGAGAGAGACCCGGTCACTCACCGGCACAGGGGGAGAGGTTCCCGGTCACTCACCGGGACATGGGGAGACGGACCCGGTCACTCACCGAGACAGGGGGAGGGGGACCTGGTCAATCACTGAGACACGGGGCGAGGGACCCGGTCAATCACCGGCACAGGGGGCGAGGGACGCGGTCACTCACCGGGACAGGGGGAGGGGGACACGGTCACTCACCGGGACATGGGGAGATGGTCCCGGTCACTAACCAGGACAGGAGGAGAGGGACGCGGTCACTCACCGGGACAGGGGGAGGGGGAACCGGTCACTCACCAGGACAGGGGGAGAGGGACGCGGTTACTCACCGGCACAGGAGGAGAGGGACCCGGTCACTCACCGGGACAGGGGGAGAGGGACCCGGTCACTCACCGAGACAGGGGGAGGGGGACCCGGTCACTCACCGAGACAGGGGGCGAGGGACCCGGTCACTCACCGGCACAGGGGGCGAGGGACGCGGTCACTCACCGGGACAGTGGGAGGGGGACACGGTCACACACCGGCACAGGAGGAGAGGGACCCGGTCACTCACCGGGACAGGGGGAGAAGGACCCGGTCACTAACCATGACAGGGGGAGAGGAACCCGGTCACTCACCGGGACAGGGGGAGAGGGAACCTGTCACTCACCGGGACAGGGGGAGAGGGACCCGGTCACTCACCGGGACAGGGGGAGTGGGAACCGGTCACTCACCGGGACAGGGGGAGAGGGACCCCGTCACTCACCAGGACAGGGGAGAGGGACCCGGTCACTCACCCGGACGGGGGAGAGGGACCCGGTCACTCACCGGCTCAGGGGGAGAGGGACCCGGTCACTCACCGGCACAGGGGGAGAGGGACCCGGTCACTCACCGGGACAGGGAGAGAGGGACCCGGTCACTCACCTGGGCAGGGGGAGAGTGACCCGGTCACTCACCGGGACAGGGGGAGTTGGGCCCGGTAACTCACCGGGACAGGGGGAGAGGGTCCCGTTCTCTCACCGGCTCAGGGGGAGTGGGAACCGGTCAATCACCGGCACAGAGGGAGAGGGACCCGGTCAATCACCGGCACAGAGGGAGAGGGACCCGGTCACTCACTGGGACAGGGGGAGAGGGAGGCGGTCACTCACCGGGACAGGGCGAGAGGGACCCGGTCACTCACCGGCACAGGGGGAGAGAGACCCGGTCACTCACCGGCACAGGGGGAGAGGTTCCCGGTCACTCACCGGGACATGGGGAGGGGGACTCGGTAACTCACCGGCACAGGAGGAGAGGGACCTGGTAACTCACCGGGACAGGGGGAGAGGGACCTGGTAACTCACCGGGACAGGCGGAGAGGGTCCCGGTCACTCACCGGCTCAGGGGGAGTGGGAACCGGTCACTCACCGGCACAGAGGGAGAGGGACCCGGTCACTCACTGGGACAGGGGGAGAGGGAACCGGTCACTCACCGGTACAGGGGGAGAGGGTCCCGGTCACTCACCGGGACATGGGGATGGGGAACCGGTCACTCACCAGGACATGGGGAGAGGGACCCGGTCACTCACCCGGACAGGGGGAGAGGGACCCGGTCACTCACCGGCTCAGGGGGAGAGGGACCCGGTCACTCACCGGCACAGGGGGAGAGGGACCCGGTCACTCACCGGGACAGGGAGAGAGGGACCCGGACACTCACCTGGGCAGGGGGAGAGTGACCCGGTCACTCACCGGGACAGGGGGAGTTGGGCCCGGTAACTCACCGGGACAGGGGGAGAGGGTCCCGTTCTCTCACCGGCTCAGGGGGAGAGGAACCCGGTCACTCACCGGGACAGGGGGAGAGGAACCCGGTCACTCACTGGGACAGGGGGAGAGGGAACCGGTCACTCACCGGGACAGAGGGAGAGGGTCCCGGTCACTCACCGGGACAGGGGGAGAGGGACCCGGTCACTCACTGGGACAGGGGGAGAGGGACACGGTCACTAACCATGACAGGGGGAGAGGAACCCGGTCACTCACCGGGACAGGGGGAGAGGAACCCGGTCACTCACCGGGACAGGGGGAGAGGGACCCGGTCACTCACCGGGACAGGGGGAGAGGGACCCGGTCACTCATCGGCACAGGGGGAGAGGGAACCGGTCACTCACCGGGACAGGGGGAGAGGGACACGGTCACTCACCGGGACAGGGGGAGAGAGTCCCGGTCACTCACCGGGACAGAGGGAGAGGGACCCGGTCACTCACCAGGACAGGGGGAGAGGGTCCTGGTCACTCACCGGCTCAGGGGGAGAGGGAGCCGGTCACTCACCGGCACAGGGGGAGAGGGACCCGGTCACTCACCGGGACAGGGAGAGAGGGACCCGGTCACTCACCTGGACAGGGGGAGAGGGACCCGGTCACTCACCGGGACAGGGGTGAGGGACCCGGTCACTCACCTGGACAGGGGGAGAGGGTTCCGGTCACTCAACGGGACAGGGAGAGAGGGACCCGGTCACTCACCGGGACAGGGGGAGAGGGTCCCGGTCACTCACATGGACAGGGGGAGAGGGAACCGGTCACTCACCGGTACAGGGGGAGAGGGTCCCGGTCACTCACCGGGACAGGGGGAGAGGGACCCGGTCACTCACCTGGACAGTGGGAGAGTGACCCGGTCACTCACCGGGACAGGGGGAGAGGGGCCCGGTAACTCACCAGGATAGGGTGAGAGGGACCCGGTAACTCACCGGGACAGGCGGAGAGGGTCCTAGTCACTCACTGGCTCAGGGGGAGTGGGAACCGGTCAATCACCGGCACAGGGAGATAGGGACCCGGTAACTCACTGGGACAAGGGGAGAGGGACCCGGTCACTCACCGGCACAGGGGGAGAGGTTCCCGGTCACTCACCGGGACATGGGGAGGGGGACCCGGTAACTCACCGGGACAGGAGGAGAGGGACCTGGTAACTCACTGGGACAGGGGGAGAGGGACCTGGTAATTCACCAGGGCAGGTGGAGAGGGGCCCGGTAACTCACCGGGTCAGGGGGAGAGGGACCTGGTAACTCACCGGGACAGGGGGAGAGGGTCCCGGTCACTCACCGGCTCAGAGGGAGTGGGAACCGGTCACTCACCGGCACAGAGGGAGAGGGACCCGGTCACTCACTGGCACAGGGGGAGAGGGAACCGGTCACTCACCGGTACAGGGGGAGAGGGTCCCGGTCACTCACCGGGACATGGGGATGGGGAACCGGTCACTCACCAGGACAGGGGGAGAGGGACCCGGTCACTCACCAGGACAGTGGGAGAGGGAGCCGGTCACTCATCGGCACAGGGGGAGAGGGACCCGGTCACTCACCGGGACACGGAGAGAGGGACCCGGTCACTCACCGGGACAGCGGGAAAGGGTCCCGGTCACTCACCGGGACAGGGGGAGAGGGGAATGGAAATGGTCACTCCCACCGGGGAATGAGAACACTCCCCCCACTGGGATCGGGACCATTTCCCCCCCGGGATCGAGATCCCTTCCCCCACCAAGCTCTAGATCACTCCCCCTGGGATGGAGATCAGTCTCCCCAACGGGATTGAGATCACCCCCCAACACCTGCGCCGGGATCTAGATCGCACCCCACTGGCATCTAGATCACTCGCCCAGGGATCAAGATCACTCCCCCCACCGTTATCTAGAACACTCCCCCGGGGATTGAATCACTCCTCCTGGGGGATTGAGATCACTGCTGGTCCCCATTCTGACACCATGCTTCCACCTCCCTGTGAGGTTACCCTGTCGTGTCCCCTCTCCCATGTCAGACACCTGCAGAGCTAGAACTACAAGTTACACTTCTCCCAGCACAGGACAGCTCGACCACCCCACCCCACCCCAACCTTCCCAAACTCTCTCTCCGGCGCCCCCCCTCCCTCTCTCCGATCCCCTATCTCTCCCTCTCTCTCTGATCCCCTTCCTCTCTCTCTGATCCCCTCCCTCTCTCCGATCCCCTATTTCTCCCTCTCTCACTGATCCCCTCCCTCTCTCTCTGATCCCCTCCTTCTCTATGATCTCCTATCTCTCTCCCTCTCTCCGATCCCCTATCTCTCCCTCTCTCTCTGATCCCCTCCTTCTCTATGATCTCCTATCTCTCTCCCTCTCTCCGATCTCCTATCTCTCCCTCTCTCACTGATCCCCTCCCTCTCTCCGATCCCCTATCTCTCCCTCTCTCTCTGATCCCCTCCTTCTCTATGATCTCCTATCTCTCTCCCTCTCTCCGATCTCCTATCTCTCCTTCTCTCACTGATCCCCTCCCTCTCTCCGATCTCCTATCTCTCCTTCTCTCACTGATCGCCTCCCTCTCTCTGATCTCCTATCTCTCTCCCTCTCTCCGATCCCCTATCTCCCTCTCTCTCTCTCTCTGATCCCTTTCCTCTCTCTCTCCGATCCCCTCCCTCTCTCCCCGATCTCCCCCCGGCCTCTCTCTGATCTATCTCTCTCTCTCTCTCTCCGATCGCCCCCCCTCTCTCTCTCTCTGATCTCCTATCTCTTTCTCTTTCTCTCTGGTCCCCCTCTCATCCAGATATCCCTCATTAAGAGGCCTGAGCCTGGTCAATCTCAGTTCAGCCATTATCCTTCCCAATATTTTTTGCACCAGACCCTCTCTATTCTTTCCACACACCAAGTGAGTATTTAACATGAGGGGGGCCATTCGGTTCATCTATCTGAAGCCAGCTCCAACATTCCCTGCTGCTGCTTCACTTGCTGCAGGGTTACTGAAACCTCCATCACCTTACCGTCCCGTTAACCGATGTGACAGAATCAATTTATCCCCGAGATTGGATGTTGAGCAACCAGCTGCTTTAACCTGGCTGATGATAAACTTTCCCCGGATTTTGCCGACAGCGTACCCAGGCGATATGTCTCGGCACCGCATCGAGGGTGATGGTGTCCAGGACGAACTCCCTCCAGTTTCCCCAGCTTTGTCCAGCACTGGACAACTCAGCTGGGTGCGGGGGTGCAGTCCGTCCACAGAGCCGGGGAGAGAGGGAGAGAAAACTGGTGAGGGGGAGAGAAGAGGGGGGGAGAGTGAGAGAGTGAGAGGAGTAGAGAGGTGGAGAGAGACAGAGGGAGGGAGAGGGAGAGAGCAGGAGACAGCGGAGAGAGAGGAGGAGAGTGAGAGAAGGGAGTAGAGAGAGGGAGAGAGAGGAGGGACAGAGAGGGGAGGGAGAGAGGTGGAGAGAGACAGAGGGGAGGGAGAGAGGAGGAGAGAGGGGGCAGAGAGGGAGGAGATGGAGGGGCAGAGAGGGAGGGAGGGGGTGGGAGGGATCCAGAGGGGGAGATGAGGAGAATGTTTTTTTTGACACAGCGAGTTGTTGTGATCTGGAAGGCGCTGCCTGAAAGGGCGGTGGAAGCAGATTCAATAGGAACTTTCAAAAGGGGATTGGAGAAATACTCGAAAAGGAGAAATTTGCAGGACTGTGGGGGGGAGGAAACAGGGGTGGGGGACGGAGGGGAAAGTGGGACTAATTGGATAGGCCTTTCAAAGAGCTAGCATAGACTGGATGGGCCAAATGGCCTCCTCCTCCAGGGCAGTGAGTCTTCCTGTCGCAAAACTCACAGCAACAGCTAGAGCAATCGGCTCTTCATCGGCGGCTGCCGCCTCTGGGATCTTGCTGTGTACTGCCCCTCCTCCCATCGGGAACACCCCACCCCCAGGCCCCTCCCCTGGACACCAACCCCTCCCCTGGACACTGGCCCCGCCCCTGGACACCGGCCTCTCCCCTGCACACCGGCCTCTCCCCTGGACACTGGCCCCTCCCCTGCACACCGGCCTCTCCCCTGGACACTGGCCCCGCCCTGGATAAAGGTCCCACACTCTAGACACCGGCCCCACTCCCTGGATACTGATCACATTCCCATGTTGGTCCCACCCCTGGGTGTCCATCCCACCCCTGGGTGTCCATCCCACCCCTGGGTGTCCATCCCACCCTTGGGTGTCCATCCCACCCCTGGGTGTCCATCCCACCCTTGGGTGTCCATCCCACCCATGGGTGTCCATCCCACCCCTGGGTGTCCATCCCACCCCTGGGTGTCCATCCCACCCTTGGGTGTCCATCCCACCCCTGGGTGTCCATCCCACCCCTGGGTGTCCATCCCACCCTTGGGTGTCCATCCCACCCCTGGGTGTCCATCCCACCCTTGGGTGTCCGTCCCACCCTTGGGTGTCCGTCCCACCCCTGGGTGTCCGTCCCACCCCTGGGTGTCCATCCCACCCTTGGGTGCCGGTTGTCTCCCTGTGAATTCACTGCAGCAAAATTAAAGAACGGGAGAGTTTGTAACGAAGGAGAGTAAAATGAGAGATGAGCAGAGCAGGTGCAGAGGAACATGCTCCCTTCTCCTGTTTCCAGCCAATCTAACCCTTCTTCACAACAACTACCTCCAAGGAAAGCTGGAAACCTGAAATTAAAGCAGAAAGTGCTGGAAGTGAGCAGCAGGTCAGGCAGCATCTGTGGAGAGAGAACCCGAGTTAATGTCTATAACCTTTCCATTCGACGTACGAAGTGCAGACGGTTAGAGCTGAGGAAATGTGGCAGCCAATCTACGCAAAGGAAGATCCCATTAAAAAGTAGTAGCAGAAAGACTGGATCGTCTGTTTTACTGATATCAGTTAAGGAATAAATACTCAGGAGGAAATCCCCCCCGGCTCTTCTTCCAATAGTGGCAGTGAGATTTTTACACCCGCTGGGTTTAAAATCTCAGAGATAAAAACAAAAAAACTGCGGATGCTGGAAATCCAAAACAAAAACAGAATTACCTGGAAAAACTCAGCAGGTCTGGCAGCATCGGCGGAGAAGAAAAGAGTTGACGTTTCGAGTCCTCATGACCCTTCGACAGTACTGAGGGAGCGCCGCTCTGTCAGAGGCTCAGTACTGAGGGAGTGCTGCACTGTCGGAGGGTCAGTGCTGAGGGAGTGCTGCACTGTCGAAGGGTCATGAGGACTCGAAACGTCAACTCTTTTCTTCTCCGGGTTTAAAATCTCATCAGGAGGGCGGCATCACCCACAGTGCAGCGCTCCCTCAGTACTGACCCTCCGACAGTGCAGCACTCCCTCAGTACTGACCCTCCGACAGTGCGGCACTCCCTCAGTGCTGACCCTCTGACAGTGCGGCACTCCCTCAGTACTGACCCTCCGACAGTGCAGCACTCTCTCAGTACTAACCCTCCGACAGTGCAGCACTCCCTCAGTACTGAGCCTCTGACAGAGCGGCGCTCCCTCAGTACTGACCCTCTGACAGTGCAGCACTCCCTCAGTACTGACCCTCCGACAGTGCAGCACTCCCTCAGTACTGACCCTCCGACAGTGCGGCACTCCCTCAGTACTGACCCTCTGACAGTGCAGCACTCCCTCAGTACTGACCCTCTGACAGTGCTGCACTCCCTCAGCACAGACCCTCAGACAGTGCAGCACTCCCTCAGTACTGACCCTCTGACAGTGCTGCACTCCCTCAGTACAGACCCTCAGACAGTGCAGCACTCCCTCAGTACTGACCCTCTGACAGTGCTGCACTCCCTCAGCACAGACCCTCAGACAGTGCAGCACTCCCTCAGTACTGACCCTCTGACAGTGCAGCGCTCCCTCAGTACTGACCCTCTGACAGTGCTGCACTCCCTCAGTACTGGTACTGGATTGTTGCCTGGTTTATGGGCCCTGGTCCCTGGACTGAATAGGGAGCGATGTTGACTGAGCCAAGCTGGCACTGAGCAGAGGGCTGTGGTTATTGGAGGGAAGTGACTCTGCGGTGTTGAAGGTACCTAACCCCAGTTGAGTATGTCAGGCAGTCTGACAAGTGAGCAGTGAAAGGAGCAACCCTGATACCCAGTCACCTGATTGCCTGGAGCAGAGTCTCTGCATTGGAAGTCATGCTGACCTCGCTCCTGGTCTGTATTAAGGCAGGAGGGAACCTCCTTTACCTGCCCTCGATCCAGCCCTCTCCCTCAGCCCCACTTGCCCCATTGTATACATTCAGAACCTGTTACCCCTGCTGAAGCTGGTGGTCCTGTCCTGAGGCAAGGTGCAGGAGCTCTGACCCTCCGGACAGTGCCTCATCGCCTCCATCCGAATGCATCGAATCAGCCTCGAACCTTCCACTGCCCAGGGGTGAAAACTCCCCTCCTCCTGTTGCAAAGCACTCCTGACCAGCAGGATTTAATGGCTCTAGCTGCTCACCCAGTGTGGTGAGGGAGTGAGCTTGTATCACCCCTGAAACTGCAGCCCCTGTGGTTGAATAGCAGGTGGGGGAACTCTAGCTGCTCAGCCAGAGTGGTGACGGAGTGAGCTTGTATCACCCCTGAAACTGCAGCCCCTGTGGTCGAATAGCAGGTGGGGGAACTCCAGCTGCTCAGCCAGAGTGGTGAGGGAGTGTGCTTGTATCACCCCTGAAACTGCAGCCCCTGTGGTCGAATAGCAGGGGCTGTAGCTGCTCACCCAGAGTGGTGAGGGAGTGTGCTTGTATCACCCCTGAAACTGCAGCCCCTGTGGTCGAATAGCAGGGGCTGTAGCTGCTCACCCAGAGTGGTGAGGGAGTGTGCTTGTATCACCCCTGAAACTGCAGCCCAGATGTGAAAGAGGATGTGGGCAGGTTATTTTATGAAGTGAGTGTCTCTGTGGAATGAAGGCAGTCAGCCACAGTTAATGAATCCTTTCCTCAAAGCATCTGGTCAATAAAAGCAGTAACCAAACTTCAGCAACACAAATCAATAACTGTAACCACACGAGTCTCCCACTGTGCCTGTGTGTTACTCAAGGTTCAAGCTTCGTACACACAGAACCTTCCAGCATCCAGTCCAACATTGAAGAGCTACAGGCTCATTGTCACCTCCTCCCTGCTTTACATCTGGTGCCCTACTTTAGGCAGATGTCAAAGGCCCTGGGGAGGGTACAGGAGGGAGTCACGTGAGTAGTTTCAGGGGTCAGGAGCACTTAGTTATGAAGAGAAACTGGGGCCCAATTCACCAGACCAACAGATGGTTAGGAAGAGAGATTCTAATGTGGACTCAGAGCGATAGAATTTATTGTACTGGATAAGAGGAGAGCACAGAAATTATGCTGATCCTGTCTAAAAGACTGGTTTTGAACACTCGGACATGAGGGCATTAGAGAGGGTGCAGAAAGATTTCGGAGAATGGTTTCAGGGGTGAGAGGCTTCAGCTCCATGAATAGGTTGGAGAGGTTGGAGCAGTCTTCCCAACTGAGAGGAGATTTAATAGAAGCTGTTCAAAACCGAGGGGCCTGGACAGAGAGACAGAGAGAAACCCTGGCCCCATTGGCGGAAGGATTGAGAAAGAGGGGACACAGATCGAAGGTAATGGGCACCATGAGGAAAGTCCTACACAGCCAGAGGTTCGGACCTGAAAAGCACAGCTTGAGGGTGTAGTGGAGGGGATTCAACTGCAGCCTTCAAAAGGGAATCGAATCGTCATCTGAAGAGGAAACATTTGGCAGGGCTGCGAGGAAAAGGCAAGGGAGTTGCAGAGAGCCAGCACCAACATGATGGGCTGAATGGCCTCATTCGGTCCTGTGGATCTGTCGAGCATTGTGGGCTCTGTAGCAGTGGCAAGATAGATGGAGCTGAGGGACGGGTAAGTATGATCTCACTGATTGGCAGAGCATGCTCGAGGGGCTGAATGGCCTCACCCCTGTTCCAACATCTTGAGGAAGTATTTTGGGGAAAAGCTATTTCTGTTGGTTAGTGAGAGGGAATACATTTAAGATCATCAGGGAATGAACAAAGGGACAGATTAGGAGAAATATTACTATCCAGAGGGTGGCAAAGACCTGACTGGTCCGAAGAGTAAAATGTTAAAGAGGATGAGGCTAAGTGATTGAGAGAGAGGGAAATGTAAAAGGATTTGGGGGAAGGATAGGAGAATCAGACGTTTTGGGAACATACGAACAAGGAGCAGGAGTAGGCCATTCAGCCCCTCTGGCCTGCTCCACCACTTAATAAGATCATGGCTGACATGATAGTAATCTGAAACCTGCATCAACTACCCCCGATAACCTTTCACCCCCTTGTTAATCATGAATCTATCTCGCTCTGCCTTAACAATATTCAAAGACTCTGCTTCCACCACCTTTTCAGGAAGGGAGTTCCAGAGACTCACGATCCTCAGAAAGAAAAAAATTTCTCTTCACCTGTCTTAAATCGGCGACCCCTTATTTTTAAACTGTGACCCCTGTTCTAGATTCTTCCACAAGAGGAAACATTCTCTCCACATCCACCCTGTCAGGACCTTAAAGGTTTCAATCAACTCTCCTCTTACTCTTCTAAACTCCAGTGGATACAAGCCTAACCTGTGCAATCTTTCCTCATGAGACAACCCACCCATTCCTGGTATGAGTCTGATAAACCTCCTCTGAACTGCTTCCAATGCATTTACATACTTCCTTAAGGAGACCAGTACTGTACACAATACTCCAGATGTGCTCTCACCAGTGCTCTGTATAACTGAATTATAACCTCCCTCGTTTGGACTCAACTCCCCTGACAAACGATAACATTCTAGGAGCTTTCCTAATTCCCTGCTGTACCTGTATACTAACCTTTTGTGATTCATGCACTAGGACACCCAGATCCCTCTCAATCTCAGTGCTCCTCAATCTCTCACTGTTTGGATAATAAGCTTCTCTTTTGCCGAAATGAACAAATTCACCTTTTCCCACATTATACCCCATTTCACGTGAAGGTGACTCCATCTGGTACCAGACCCACACAGTCACTGTTCATGTGTAACCAAACCCTTCAACCAGATCTGCTTGTCAGGCAGTCGCTCAGGATCGAGGATGAATTGCTTCCCCTGCAGTTGGACGGCCTCTGAGATGGCTGATGAGTCCAACACGCGGTCTGTGGGCTGTGCCGCCTGCAGGGCTGGTGGTGTTAAAAGAATTGGGTGGATGGGTTGTTGGGAGATTTGTGCGTGCTCTCTCGGCACCTCGAATTTACACCTGCGCGCTTCCGATCAAGTCTCTCCATGCGTTTGGTCCCTACTGAGATGAGCCTCCTCCATTTTGATCAGTCAGAAGCCAGGGACTCCCCGAGTGGGAGCGTTTGAGATCTCCAGTGATTCTCTGAGGACATCCCGAAAGTTTTTCCCCCCCAACCCCCCGCCCCCACCCAGCTTCCTGCTGTGACCAAGCTCCGAGTGGAGCAGTTGCTCTGGGAGTCGGGGGTCAGGTGTACAGGCGCCATGTTCTGTGCAGGGCGGAGCTGGTTTTGAGTGGTTAGCACCTCAGTGCCGGGCAAGCTGGCTAAGGAGGGGTCCCTGCTGTCCTTTCTTGCCACCACTGAACCGTAGAAAGATCACAGCCATGGCCGATCCTGGCCTTACCCTGAGGCTTTCACCTCCCAGCAGGGACCACTGGAGGGCACCCAGCAGTATTTTTAAACACAGGACAGAGAGACCTGCATTTCCACAGTATCTTCCCCAACCTCAGGATGTCCCAAAGTGTTTCACCGACGATTAAATACTCCTGATGTGTGGTGGTCACTGCTGCAACGTAGGGAGTGTAGCAGCCAGTCAGTACACAGCAAGATCCCACAAACAGTAATGTGATAATGACCCAGGTCATCTGTTTTTTAGTGATGTTGGTTGAACGATAGATATTGGCCCCAGGACCCTGGGGAGAACTCTCATGCCCCCCACCCCCCAGCTCTATTTTCATAGTGGCCGTGGGGTCTTTTACTCCCGCCCGAGAGAGCAGACGGGGCCTCGGTCTCATGTCTCATCCTCAAAGACGGAATCACTGATAACAACACCCTGTATTTATATAGCGCCTGTAATGTAATAAAATGCTTCGAGGCACTTCACAGGAGAATTATAAAGTAAAGTTTGACATTGGACCACATAAGGAAATGTCATTTATCGGTGACTGAAAGAGGGGTCAGAGTGGAAGGATTTAAGGAGCATCTTAAAGGAGGAGAGAAAGGGATGGAGAGGTTTAGGGAGGGAATTCCAGAGCTCAGGGCCCCCCTGGCAGCTGAAGGCACGACCGCCAATGGTGGAGCGATGGGAATCGGGGGATGATCAAGAGACTGGAATTGGAGGAGCCCAGAGATCTCAGAGGGTTGTAGGGACTGGAGGAGGTTACAGAGATAGGGAGGGTTGTAGGGGCTGGAGGAGGTTACAGAGATAGGGAGGGTTATAGGGGGTGGAGGAGGTTACAGAGATAGGGAGGGTTGTAGGGACTGGAGGAGGTTACAGAGTTAGGGAGGGGGTGTAGGGGCTGGAGGAGGTTACAGAGATAGGGAGGGGTGTAGGGGCTGGAGGAGGTTACAGACATAGGGAGGGTTGTAGGGGAAGGAGGAGGTTACAGAGATAGGGAGGGGTGTAGGGGCTGGAGGAGGTTACAGAGATAGGGAGGGGTGTAGGGGCTGGAGGAGGTTACAGAGATAGGGAGGGATGTAGGCGCTGGAGGAGGTTACATAGATAGGGAGGGTTGTAGGGGCTGGAGCAGGTTACAGAGATAGGGAGGGTTGTAGGGGCTGGAGGAGGTTACAGAGATAGGGAGGGTTGTTGGGGCTGGAGGAGGTTACAGAGATAGGGAGGGTTGTAGGGGCTGGAGGAGGTTACAGAGATAGGGAGGTTTGTAGGGGCTGGAGGAGGTTACATAGATAGGGAGGGGTGTAGGGGCGGGAGGAGGTTACAGAGATAGGGAGGGTTGTAGGGGCTGGAGGAAGTTACAGAGGTAGGGAGGGTTGTAGGGGCTGGAGGAGGTTATAGAGGTAGGGAGGGGTGTAGGGGCTGGAGGAGGTTACAGAGATAGGGAGGGGTGTAGGGGCTGGAGGAGGTTACAGAGATAGGGAGGGGTGTAGGAGCTGGAGGAGGTTACAGAGATAGGGAGGGATGTAGGGGCTGGAGGAGGTTACAGAGATAGGGAGGGTTGTAGGGGCTGGAGGAGATTACAGAGATAGGGAGGGTTGTAGGGGCTGGAGGAGGTTACAGAGATAGGGAGGGTTGTAGGGGCTGGAGCAGGTTACAGAGATAGGGAGGGGAGTACAAAGAGGTCATGGAGGGATTTGAAACAAAGATGAGGATTTAGGAATTGTGGCATTGCTGGACCAGCCACCAGAAGACAGAGCTAATAGGAGCATAGAACTGGGTGTGAGTTAAGACACGGGCAGCGGAGTTTTGGATAAGCTGAAGCTTACTGAGGGTGGGAGGGGATAGAACAGCCCGGAGGGCATTGGAAAGTTCAAGCTGGGGGAGTGAAGGCCTGGATGAAGATTTCAGCAGGGATGGAGTTACAACACGGGGAGAGTCAGGCAACGTTGTGCAGGTGGAATTAAACAATCTCAGTAATGGCATAGATATATGGTTAGGATCTCATCTTCGAATCCAGTATAACAGGGAATCTGTCTGGAACTGTCTGGGTCAGTCTCAGCCTGTTATCAGATAGAAGGGATGAAGTCAGTAGTCAGGGAACTGTGTTTGGAATGGGGGCTGAAAACAATAGTGTCAGTCTTCCCAATATTTAATTGGAGGAAATTTCTGCTCATCCGGTACTGGAGGTTGGATAAGCCGTCTGATAAATTAACAACAGTGGAGGAGTCGAGAGAGGTGGTGGTGAGGTAGAGCTGGGTGCCCTCAGTACTGACCCTCCGACAGTGCTGCGCTCCCTCAGTACTGACCCTCCGACAGTGCTGCGCTCCCTCAGCACTGACCCTCCGACAGTGCGGCACTCCCTCAGTACTGACCCTCCGACAGTGCGGCGCTCCCTCAGCACTGACCTCCGACAGTGCGGCGCTCCCTCAGCACTGACCTCCGACAGTGCGGCGCTCCCTCAGCACTGACCCTCCGACAGTGCGGCGCTCCCTCAGCACTGACCCTCCGACAGTGCGGCGCTCCCTCAGCACTGACCCTCCAACAGTGCGGCACTCCCTCAACACTGACCCTCCGACAGTGCGGCGCTCCCTCAGTACTGACCCTCCGACAGTGCGGAACTCCCTCAGTACTGACCCTCCGACAGTGCGGAACTCCCTCAGTACTGACTGTCCGACAGTGCGTCACTCCCTCAGTACTGACCCTCCGACAGTGTGGTGCTCCCTCAGTACTGACCCTCCGACAGTGCGGAACTCCCTCAGTACTGACCCTCCAACAGTGCGTCACTCCCTCAGCACTGACCCTCTGACAGTGCGGCACTCCCTCAGTACTGACCCTCCGACAGTGCGTCACTCCCTCAGCACTGACCCTCTGACAGTGCGGCACTCCCTCAGTACTGACCCTCCGACAGTGCGGCACTCCCTCAGTACTGACCCTCCGACAGTGCAGCACTCCCTCAGCACTGACCCTCTGACAGTGCAGCTCTCCCTCAGCACTGACCCTCTGACAGTGCAGCTCTCCCTCAGCACTGACCCTCTGACAGTGCGGCACTCCCTCAGCACTGACCCTCCGACAGTGTGGTGCTCCCTCAGTACTGACCCTCCGACAGTGCGGAACTCCCTCAGTACTGACCCTCCGACAGTGCGTCACTCCCTCAGCACTGACACTCTGACAGTGCGGCACTCCCTCAGTACTGACCCTCTGACAGTGCGGCACTCCCTCAGCACTGACCCTCCGACAGTGTGGTGCTCCCTCAGTACTGACCCTCTGACAGTGCGGCACTCCCTCAGCACTGACCCTCTGACAGTGCAGCACTCCCTCAGCACTGACCCTCCGACAGTGCAGCACTCCCTCAGTACTGACCCTCCGACAGTGCGTCACTCCCTCAGCACTGACCCTCCGACAGTGCGGAACTCCCTCAGTACTGACCCTCCGACAGTGCGGAACTCCCTCAGTACTGACCCTCCGACAGTGCGTCACTCCCTCAGCACTGACACTCTGACAGTGCGGCACTCCCTCAGTACTGACCCTCTGACAGTGCGGCACTCCCTCAGCACTGACCCTCCGACAGTGTGGTGCTCCCTCAGTACTGACCCTCTGACAGTGCGGCACTCCCTCAGCACTGACCCTCTGACAGTGCAGCACTCCCTCAGCACTGACCCTCCGACAGTGCAGCACTCCCTCAGTACTGACCCTCCGACAGTGCGTCACTCCCTCAGCACTGACCCTCCGACAGTGCGGCACTCCCTCAAAGCTCCAGAACTCCCTCCCTAAATCTCTCCGCTTGTCTCTCCCCCTTTAAGAGGCTCCTTAAAATCGATCTCATTGACCAGAATTCGGCAGCGAGTCTCAGTGAAAGGACTTTTAGAGTTTACAAACGGATCCCCCATGTCTGAGGTCAGTCACACTCTCGACACTTTCCAACAGCTCTCGGCTTGGGAACTCATCCATCCATCGTCTGATCCTCCCGGCTTTCCGGTTTGACCGTATAAAAGTTCTTGCAGTGTAATTGAGAAAATGGGGCCAGTTTTATTATAGAAAGACAGGTTCTGCACAGTCTGTTTCCGGGGATATTTTCAGAAGCCTTGTTGCACACTTTAGTTTTTTGGCATTAGTCGCTTGTGAGTAACTCCCTGGAACGTTATTACTGTGCAGTCGCCCGTGACCTCACTAACCCTTCTGTAACCTTTCGATCACTCACCCCAACTCACACAAACCATCATTGCTACTACAATCAGTCAGTGTCACAGGGAGTTGACTCACAACATCCCCTTTGTCAATTATCCTTGTCACACAGAAACCTATGAGTAAACTATTCTCTGCAAGAGAAATAAAATTCGACAAGGCTGCGGCACTTGCTGCACTTCGAGGTCACTTCAGCCTCTGCCACAAGTGAGACGTGAGTGCAGATGATCAAAGGCAGCGGGCTATTCGGCAATGGGGCCAGCACTGCTCCGGAGATCCTGGTTCACACCGGGTGGTCAAACACGCTTTTTCAAACGAGTGTTGCAGGACACGCATCAGCAATGGGATTCCAGACCCCCCCCCCCCTCAAACTCCGCCAAATGACAGCTAAAGGGATGCTGACGCTACTTGTTAAATACATAGGCCGGAAAGGCTGAATAGGAATATATGCTGCTGGTAGCTGAGACAGCGTTACAATGAGTTACAATTCACTCAGCACGCACCGCTTAGAATATGCATTATCAATAGAAGTGTGTCAGTTGTGACTCAAGAGATGTCACAACCCATCTTGGAGCCAGAAGTGTTCAAACATCCACTCCAGGCACTTGAGCACATAATCCAGGTTCATATGCACTGCACCACTGCACTGTCAGAGGGTCAGTACCGGGGGAGTGCCGCACTGTCAGAGGGTCAGTACTGAGGGAGTGCTGCACTGTCAGAGGGTCAGTACCGGGGGAGTGCCGCACTGTCAGAGGGTCAGTACTGAGGGAGTGCTGCACTGTCAGAGGGTCAGTACCGGGGGAGTGCCGCACTGTCGGAGGGTCAGGACTGAGGGAGTGCCGCACTGTTGGAGGGTCAGTACTGAGGGAGTGCCGCACTGTTGGAGGGTCAGTACCGAGGGAGCGCCGCACTGTCAGAGGGTCAGTACTGAGGGAGTGCTGCACTGTCAGAGGGTCAGTACCGGGGGAGTGCCGCACTGTCGGAGGGTCAGGACTGAGGGAGTGCCGCACTGTTGGAGGGTCAGTACTGAGGGAGTGCCGCACTGTTGGAGGGTCAGTACCGAGGGAGCGCCGCACTGTCAGAGGGTCAGGACTGAGGGAGTGCCGCACTGTTGGAGGGTCAGTACTGAGGGAGTGCCGCACTGTTGGAGGGTCAGTACTGAAGGAGTGCCGCACTGTTGGAGGGTCAGTACTGAAGGACTGTTGCACAGTCAGAGGGTCAGTGCTGAGGGAGTGCCGCACTGTCAGAGGGTCAGTACTAAGGATGTGCCACTGCATTTTGGAGGATCAGTTTAACCCCATGTGTTGAGAGTTTAACCCCCTGTATTTGGAGTTTAACCCCCTGTGTTGAGAGTTTAACCCCCTGTATTTGGAGTTTAACCCCCTGTGTTAAGAGTTTAACCCTCTGTATTTGGAGTTTAACCCCCTGTGTTGAGAGTTTAACCCCCTGTATTTGGAGTTTAACCCCCTGTGTTAAGAGTTTAACCCTCTGTATTTGGAGTTTAACCCCCTGTGTTAAGAGTTTAACCCTCTGTATTTGGAGTTTAACCCCCTGTGTTGAGAGTTTAACTCCCTGTATTTGGAGTTTAACCCCCTGTGTTCAGAGTTTAACCCCTTGTGTTGAGAGTTTCACCCCCTGTGTTGAGAGTTTAACTCCCTGTATTTGGAGTTTAACCTTCTGTATTTGGAGTTTAACCCCCCCTGTTATTGGAGTTTAACCCCCTGTGTTGAGAGTTTAACCCCCTGTATTTGGAGTTTAACCCCCTGTGTTCAGAGTTTAACCCCATGTGTTGAGAGTTTAACCCCCTGTATTTGGAGTTTAACCCCCTGTGTTGAGAGTTTAACCCCCTGTATTTGGAGTTTAACCCCCTGTGTTAAGAGTTTAACCCTCTGTATTTGGAGTTTAACCCCCTGTGTTGAGAGTTTAACCCCCTGTATTTGGAGTTTAACCCCCTGTGTTGAGAGTTTAACCCCCTGTATTTGGAGTTTAACCCCCTGTGTTAAGAGTTTAACCCTCTGTATTTGGAGTTTAACCCCCTGTGTTCAGAGTTTAACCCCTTGTGTTGAGAGTTTCACCCCCTGTGTTGAGAGTTTAACCCCCTGTATTTGGAGTTTAACCCCTTGTGTTGAGAGTTTCACCCCCTGTATTTGGAGTTTAACCCCCTGTGTTAAGAGTTTAACCCTCTGTATTTGGAGTTTAACCCCCTGTGTTAAGAGTTTAACCCTCTGTATTTGGAGTTTAACCCCCTGTGTTGAGAGTTTAACTCCCTGTATTTGGAGTTTAACCCCCTGTGTTGAGAGTTTAACTCCCTGTATTTGGAGTTTAACCCCCTGTGTTGAGAGTTTAACCCTCTGTATTTGGAGTTTAACCCCCTGTGTTCAGAGTTTAACCCCTTGTGTTGAGAGTTTCACCCCCTGTGTTGAGAGTTTAACCCCCTGTATTTGGAGTTTAACCCCCTGTGTTGAGAGTTTAACCCCTTGTGTTGAGAGTTTCACCCCCTGTGTTGAGAGTTTAACCCCTTGTGTTGAGAGTTTCACCCCCTGTGTTGAGAGTTTAACTCCCTGTATTTGGAGTTTAACCTTCTGTATTTGGAGTTTAACTCCCCCTGTTATTGGAGTTTAACCCCCTGTACTTGGAGTTTAACCCCCTGTGTTGAGAGTTTAACTCCCTGTATTTGGAGTTTAACCCCCTGTGTTAAGAGTTTAACCCCCTGTATTTGGAGTTTAACCCCCTGTGTTAAGAGTTTAACCCTCTGTATTTGGAGTTTAACCCCCTGTGTTGAGAGTTTAACTCCCTGTATTTGGAGTTTAACCCCCTGTGTTCAGAGTTTAACCCCTTGTGTTGAGAGTTTCACCCCCTGTGTTGAGAGTTTAACTCCCTGTATTTGGAGTTTAACCCCCCCTGTTATTGGAGTTTAACCCCCTGTGTTGAGAGTTTAACTCCCTGTATTTGGAGTTTAACCTTCTGTATTTGGAGTTTAACCCCCCCTGTTATTGGAGTTTAACCCCCCCTGTTATTGGAGTTTAACCCCCTGTACTTGGAGTTTAACCCCCTGTACTTGGAGTTTAACCTTCTGTATTTGGAGTTTAACCCCCCCTGTTATTGGAGTTTAACCCCCTGTACTTGGAGTTTAACCCCCTGTATTTGGAGTTTAACCCCCTGTACTTGGAGTTTAACCCCCCCTGTTATTGGAGTTTAACCCCCCCTGTTATTGGAGTTTAACCCCCCCTGTTATTGGAGTTTAACCCCCCCTGTACTTGGAGTTTAACCCCCTGTACTTGGAGTTTAACCCCCTGTACTTGGAGTTTAACCCCCTGTACTTGGAGTTTAACCTTCTGTATTTGGAGTTTAACCCCCCCTGTTATTGGAGTTTAACCCCCTGTACTTGGAGTTTAACCCCCTGTACTTGGAGTTTAACCCCCTGTATTTGGAGTTTACTCCCCCCCCCCCCCGCTGTGTTGAGAGTTTAACTCCACATTAATCCCCTTCACTTCCTGGTTGTTGTGTGAAGTGTCGCTTTGTGAATGGCGGCCTGCCATTGGCTGCCGGTGATGTCAGCGGCCGGCCTGTCAATCACTGGGAGAAGGGGAGCTGGGCCGAGGAGGGATCTTCACATAGACACAGACCCAGGGACAGACCCACAGAAGCGAGCGGGGCACAGACCGAGACCCAGACCCAGACCCACACACCGGCTCTCAGCACTGGCCCGGCCCCGCAGCCAAGCGAACGTGAGTGCCCCCTCACTGCAATGGTGCTTTTCACCCCTTTGCAAAATAAAATAACAAATACATCGATTGCATCGAGGGAGGGGGTGTGTGTGTGTGTGTGTGTGGGGGGGAGGTGGGGGGATTTGCATTGAAATGTTCAGTTTCAGTATCTGTAAATCGGATGTTGCGTTGGGTCAGTTCTTGCTGCAATGAATCAGTTTTACATTTGTATGCATCACTCAGACGGTGACTGCAACTTCTAAATGCTCCAGCCTGCTGCAATTGATCGGATGTGCTTGTTTTGTCTCTCTGTCTCTCTCTGTCTCTCTCTCTCTCTCTCCCAGCTGGACGCTCCAATGCCTCCTTCTCCCTTGGATGAACGTTTGGTGGTACAGATACTGCAAAGGCCCCGCACACTGGCACTGCATCTTAACAAGGCTCCATCTGTGGACAGGAGACTGTCCCACCGCAGCCCCCAGAGCCCTGACCTTCAAGAGCTGACACTCACTCCTGCTCTGGGACTCCAGAAGACTCAAGGACTCCCTGGTGGTGGGACCGAGAGCAAGGAGTTTGGCCAGCCGGCCAACAGCCACCCTCTGGACAGCAGGGTGTCTGCCGGGCACCCCCAGCACATCAGGGACACCCCACAACTTTCCTTCAGAGCTCAGGTGCTGAGGAAACCTTCTCTGGTCCAGCAGCAGCCTGGTGGCGTTGGCCCGAGGAGCTGCTCATCCCCACCTCACACAGCGGACCAGAGGGGAACTTTCCAGACAGCCCGACCTTGGGAGCGCCCCTGCTTCTCCAGCCCCGCGACCTCCTGCCTTGGCATCATGCACCCTCTGAAGTGTGGCTGCCGGGGCTGCTGGAGGCGGATGAGACGGGACGAATCCGGCACCGCCTCCTGCGTTCCCTGCAAGCCCAGCCTCAGGGCCCTGGGCTGTGGGCCAGCCCTCCGGAAGCTGGCCTGCTTCCCAGCTCTGCGCTCCCTCAGCTGCATCACCTGCGACCCGTCCATGAAGTCGGTCGGCTCCACCTGCAGCTTCTGCAGCAGCGACCCCATCGTCACCTACGACCCCAGGGGGTCCAAGGCCAGCGGAGACGACGATGACTACAACATCCGCACCATCTGGCCGGAGGAACTGGCCAAGAAGATGACCCAGTCGAAGGTCCAGCAGCAGTCAGCCATCATCCTGGATTGCCGTCATCTGGTGGAGTACACCAAGAATCAGCTGCAGGGGGCCATGAGCCTGAGCTGGTCAGAGAGCTCGGGCAGGAGCCGGGCCGAACAGGGTCAGCTCACCGTCTTTGACCTTCTCTCCAGCAGGGAATCCAAGCAGCCCTTCCAACCAAACTGGCCCCAGGACCCGAGCAGCTCTGAGCCGAGATCCAGTAAGGCCGTCACTCCGCATTCACTCCACCTGATCCTAGATTCACTCAGCAGAGAGGACAAGGATGCGCTGCATTTACCAGGTATGGGGCCCGCCCATCAGCCTTTGTGACGGGTTTTGCTTGTTTTTCAGCCACTGTGTATGCGTCGTGGTGTTCTGCACCCCCTTGTTCAGTGCTCATTGTGGAAAGCAGGCTGCCTGCAGCATTAAGGGGAGGCCTTGGACTGGGGGGTGGAATACAAGAGCCCAAATTCCAGTCCCCCTCTACCTTCCCAACAGGGATAGCAAGGAGCAATCATTGTGACCAGCTTGAACTCCCTCAAACCCATCTCGCCAGGGTTCCCAGTCAATCACAGACCAATGAAAGGCTCCTCCTGCTCAGTTATCACCTCCGCAACCACCAACTGCAGGGCTGTCAGGAGTTGGTTTAAGGAGACAAGAAATAGCCAAGCCCACCCTTACTCTGTTGTTAATCCCTTGTGAGTCTCTGCTGTAGCAGCCGCTGTCTGCCCTTCTCTCTCTATAGGCCATGCTGACTTTCTGAGGGTCTAAAATAGCTGAGGGTGATGCCTCGTGCCACATTGACTACAAAGGTCACACGTCCAGCTCATAGAGTCCACCAAGGTCCACTTCCCAGTCTGTGCCAGGACCCGCTTTCCAGTCCATGCTGGAATCCATTTCCCAATCTGTGCCGGAGTTCATGCCCCAGTCTGTTACCAGGGTCTGGTTCCTGATCTGTGCCGAGATTCAGGTCCTGCTCTGTGCCAGCATCCACTTCCCGGTCTGTGCCGGGTCCCGCTTTCCAGTCCGTGCTGGAATCCAGTTCCCACTCTGTGCCGGGGTCCGGTTCCCGGTCTGTGCCGGGGTCCGGTTCCCGGTCCGTGCCGGGGTCCGGTTCCCGGTCCGTGCCGGGGTCCGGTTCCCGGTCCGTGCCGGGGTCCGGTTCCCGGTCCGTGCCGGGGTCCGGTTCCCGGTCCGTGCCGGGGTCCGGTTCCCGGTCCGTGCCGGGGTCCGGTTCCCGGTCCGTGCCGGGGTCCGGTTCCCGGTCCGTGCCGGGGTCCGGTTCCCGGTCCGTGCCGGGGTCCGGTTCCCGGTCCGTGCCGGGGTCCGGTTCCCGGCCCGTGCCGGGGTCCGGTTCCCGGCCCGTGCCGGGGTCCGGTTCCCGGCCCGTGCCGGGGTCCGGTTCCCGGCCCGTGCCGGGGTCCGGTTCCCGGTCCGTGCCGGGGTCCGGTTCCCGGTCCGTGCCGGGGTCAGCTGTCTGGAGCCCAGTTCCGGGATTGTGGAACTGTAACAAGGCCAGGCTTGGGTATCGGACTCCTTGCTGGAGAAGGGATGGATGGAATGGTGAATATCAGTCCCTCTGTGCCAGCCCCGCCTCTGACCTCCTTCCCACCATCCTCACCTCATACTCCCTCCTCACTCCCATCCTCACCCCTCCCATTCTGATCCCCTCCTCTCCATCCTTCATTCCCCCCATATCCTCCTCTCCCCTACCCTCACCCATTTAGATTCCTTCCCTCTATCGCACCCCCCCGCCCCCCCTCCCCACCTCCTGCTCACTTCTGTCCCATTCACTAACCCAGTTTACTTTGGGGAATTGACACTAGTGGCTTTGTCAAAGGGGGAAATGGGCAAATCCCAATCCCTCACTCACCCTCAGTCTAACAGGGTCTGCAGTTCCTGCTCACAAGCTGCTTCTGTCCCTTAGCCTCTCCCTCCATGTCTCTCTCAGTCCTTAACTCCGTCTGTCTCTCTCTTTCTCTCCCTCTCCGTCTCTGTCCCTCTCTCTCTCTTTGTCGCTTTCTTCCCACTTCCTCACTCTCTCTCTATCTGTCTCTCTCTGTCTGTCTCTCTCTCTGTCGCTTTCTCTCCCTCTTCCTCTCTCTCTGTCTGTCTGTCGCTCTCTGTCGCTTTCTCTCCCTCTCCCTCTTCCTCTGTCTGTCTGTCTGTCTGTCTCTCTCCTTGACTCTGTCTCACCCCCACCCTGCACTGTCCTGGGAATTTGTGGGTAGCAGCCGTGTGTTGGTGAGAATGGGTTCTGCTAATCTAAATGACCCATCGTCCATTCTGGCTGCTTACTGGGTCCAGGTCCAGACTGACCATCTGCTTGGTTTCCAGGGCAACATCTGTCCATCGAGGGTAACCTCTGGCCATTGGAGGTAACCTCTGTCCATTGGGGGTAACCTCTGTCCATCGGGGGTAACATCTGTCCATCGAGGGTAACATCTGTCCATCAAGGGCAACTTCTGTCCATTGGGGGTAACATCTGTCTATCGGGGTAACCTCTGTCCATTGGGGGTAACATCTGTCCGTCGACGGTAACATCTGTCCATCAGGGGGAACATCTGCCCATTGAGGGTAAACTCTGTCCATCGGGGATTACATCTGTCCATCGAAGGTAACATCTGTCAACCGAGGGTAACATCTGTCCATCGATGGTAACCTCTGTCCATCAGGGGTAACCTCTGTCCATCAGGGGTAACATTTGTCCATCGAGGGTAACCTCTGTCCATCGGGGGTAACCTCTGTCCAACGGGGGTAACCTCTGTCCATCGGGGGTAACCTCTGTCCATCAGAGGTAACCTCTGCCCATCGAGGGTAACATTTGTCCATTGAGGGTAACCTCTGTCCATCGGGGGTAACATTTGTCCATCGAGGGTAACCTCTGTCCATCGGGGGGTAACATCTGTCCATCGGGGGTAATGTCTGTCCATCAGGGGTAACATCTGTCCATCGGGGGTAACATCTGTCCAACGGGGTAACGTCTGTCCATCAGGGGTAACCTCTGTCCATCGGGGGTAACATCTGTCCAACGGGGGTAACCTCTGTCCATCAGGGGTAACCTCTGTCCATCGGGGGTAACATTTGTCCATCGAGGGTAACCTCTGTCCATCGGGGGTAACATTTGTCCATCGAGGGTAACCCCTGTCCATCGGGGGTAACATCTGTCCATCAAGGGTAACATTTGTCCATTGGAGGTAATATCTGTCCATCGAGAGTAACCTCTGTCCATCGGGGTAACATTTTTCCATCGAGGGTAACATCTGTCCATCGAGGGTAACCTCTGTCAATCGGAGGTAGCATCTGTCCATCGGGGGTAACTTCTGTCCATTGAGGGTAACATCTGTCCATTGGGGGTTACATCAGTCCATCAGGATGGGGGTAACATTTATCCAACCAGTGTATATGTCTCACTGTGAGACACACAGACAGTGAGACATATACACACAGTGAGACATATACACACTGCAAGAGATATACACACTGCAATACACATACGCACACAGTGACACACACGCACAGTGAGACATATACACACAGTGAGACACACAACGTAGTGACACACACACACAGTAAGACATACACACACAGTGAGACACACACACAGTGAGACATATACACACAGTGAGGTACACACACAGTGACACATATACACACAGTGAGGTACACACACAGTGAGGTACACACACAGTGACACATATACACACAGTGAGGTACACACACAGTGAGGTACACACAGTGACACATATACACACAGTGAGGTACACACACAGTGAGGTACACACACAGTGACACATTTACACACAGTGAGGTACACACACAGTGAGGTACACACACAGTGACACATTTACACACAGTGAGGTACACACAGTGACACATACACACACAGTGAGGTACACACACAGTGACACATACACACACAATGAGGTACACACACAGTGAGGTACACACACAGTGACACATACACACACAGTGAGGTACACACACAGTGAGGTACACACACAGTGACACATACACACACAGTGAGGTACACACACAGTGAGGTACACACACAGTGACACATACACACACAGTGAGGTACACACACAGTGAGGTACACACACAGTGACACATACACACAGTGAGGTACACACACAGTGAGGTACACACAGTGACACATACACACACAGTGAGGTACACACACAGTGACACATACACACACAGTGAGGTACACACACAGTGAGGTACACACACAGTGACACATACACACACAGTGACACATACACACACAGTGAGGTACACACACAGTGAGGTACACACACAGTGACACATACACACAGTGAGGTACACACACAGTGAGGTACACACACAGTGACACATACACACACAGTGAGGTACACACACAGTGAGGTACACACACAGTGACACATACACACACAGTGAGGTACACACACAGTGAGGTACACACACAGTGACACATACACACACAGTGAGGTACACACACAGTGAGGTACACACACAGTGACACATACACACACAGTGACACATACACACACAGTGAGGTACACACACAGTGAGGTACACACACAGTGACACATACACACACAGTGATATATATACACACAGTGAGGTACACACACAGTGACACATACACACACAGTGAGGTACACACACAGTGGGCAGAACTTTTTGTTTTGTGGCCGGACACGCTCCCGATCCAGACGGGAGTGAAATAGTTTGTGATGATGTCCCAACACATCGTGCACTCTGGCGATCCTTTGGCTGGTGGGCACATGTGAGAGTGGGCAGAGCGCTGGCTGACAATTCAGAGGCCTATGAAGACCCTTCAGGAAGTAGTTGAGAGGTTTTTGCCCGCTTGTCCGACCTTACAGTTGGTGTCTGGGCGAATCGGCCAGGCGGCCTTTGCATTTTGTACAAAACCTCCTCCCCAGGCGAGTGAGGTTTCCGACAGTAAATCAAAAAAAAAACAACAATTTTTTAAAATAATCTTCGTGTGACTGAGTTACATGTTTATCTCACTTTAACATCTTTATTTTTCATTTTGAAAAGCTGTGGCTCCCAGAGGTTTCAGGGAGCCGTCAGTCTGCGTTCCTCCGTGTGTGTACAGACTCCAGCGCTCGCTCTCCCCCCCCCCACCCCGACAGCGCTGGGGTTAACCGGCCAGACAGAGGGGTCTGTGCTCACTCTCCCCCCACCCCCCACCCCCACCCCAACAGCGCTGGGGTTAACCGGCCAGACAGGGGGTCTGTGCTCACTCTCCTCCCACCCCCTACCCCGACAGCGCTGGGGTTAACCGGCCAGACAGGGGGTCTGTGCTCACTCTCCTCCCACCCCCTACCCCGACAGCGCTGGGGTTAACCGGCCAGCCAGGGGGGTCCGTTGGCAGGTGGTGGACTGTCTCCCGGCTGCGAGTGAGGGACACATGCAGAGTGAGACACAGACTTGCGCTCGTGTGTACGCGCACTCACTCACAGGGACACACACACACACACACACACACACTAAACCTCGGCAGCTAAAGAGCCTGGGTGTGGAGTGATTGGGGACTGGTTATCGGATGATGCAGGAGAAGGGCCCTGCAGAGGCTGGGATTGTTCTCCTTGGAGCAGAGAAGGTTAAGGGGGAGATTGAATCGAGGCGTTCAAAATCAGGAAGGGTTTGGATAGAGTGAATGAGGAGAAAGTGTTTCCAGCGGCAGGAGGGTGGGTAACCAGAGGGACACAGATTGAAGAGAATCGGTAATAGAGCCAGAGGGGGGGACAGGGGGAGATATGGGATCTGAGGGAACTGTGACAGATTTGAGATATTTTCTCTGCTCTGATTTTCCAGATGGCGGGGGTGAGAATAACGAGTTGACAAGACCATGGGACCAAGAGGAAGACAGATGTGGACAGGTAGCCGGTGACCCTCAAGCTATGACCCCCTTGACCCCTGATGTTGAAAATGCAGAGCTGAGCCCCATCGTTCCCTTCCTGTACCTGGGCAATGAGCGAGACGCACAGGACCTGGCCAAGATGCGGCAGCTAAATGTGGGATACGTGATCAATGTCACCACACATCTGCCACTCTACCATGCCCAGGTGGGCAATGTGCGCTACAAGAGGCTGCCAGCCACTGACAACAGCAAGCAGAACCTCCGCCAGTATTTCGAAGAGGCGTTCGAGTTCATTGGTAAGTGTAGGAGGCATCGCACTGTGCACTGTCATACTGAGCATCGCCATGCCGTACACTGTCACACTGTGCACTGAAACACCATGCACTGTCAAACTGTGCACTGTCACTGTAGTCACACTGTGCACTGTCAAACTGTGCACTGTCACTGTAGTCACACTGTGCACTGTCACTGTAGTCATGCTGTGCACTGTCAAACTGCACTGTCAAGCTGTGCGCTGTCACGCAATGCACTATCACTCCATGCGCTGTCACACTGTGCCTGTCACTCTGTGCACTGTCACACTGGGTGTGTCAGACTGTGCACTGTCACACTGTGCACTGTCAGACTATGCACTGTCAGACTGTGAGCTGTCACACTGTGCGCTGTCACACTGTGCACTGTCAGACTGTGCACTGTCAGACTGTGAGCTATCATACTGTGCGCTGTCACACTGTGCACTGTCAGACTGTGCACTGTCAGACTGCATTGTCAGACTATGAGCTGTCACACTGTGCGCTGTCACACCGTGCACTGTCACGCCATGAGCTGTCACACTGTGCACTGTCAAACTGCATTGTCACACCATGAGCTGTCACACTGTGCACTGTCAAACTGTGCACTTCACATTGCACTGTCACACTGCACTGTCACACCATGCACTGTCACACCGTGCACAGTCAAACTGCATTGTCAGACCGTGAGCTGTCATACTGTGCGCTGTCACACTGTGCACTGTCACATTGCACTGTCACACTGCACTGTCACACCATGCACTGTCACGCCATGAGCTGTCACACTGTGCACTGTCAAACTGCGTTGTCACACCATAAGCTGTCACACTGTGCACTGTCAAACTGTATTGTCACACCATGAACTGTCACACTGTGCACTGTCAAACTGCATTGTCACACCATGAGCTGTCACACTGTGCACTGTCAAACTGCATTGTCACATCATGAGCTGTCACACCGTGCACTGTCAAACTGTATTGTCACACCATGAGCTCTCACACTGTGCACTGTCAAACTGCATTGTCACACCATGAGCTGTCACACTGTGCACTGTCACACTGCATTGTCACACCATGAGCTGTCACACTGTGCACTGTCAAACTGCATTGTCACACCATGAACTGTCACACTGCACTGTCACACCATGAGCTGTCACACTGTGCACTGTCAAACTGTATTGTCACACCATGAGCTCTCACACTGTGCACTGTCAAACTGCATTGTCACACGATGAACTGTCACACTGCACTGTCACGCCGTGCATTGTCACACCATGAGCTGTCACACTGTGCACTGTCAAACTGCATTGTCACACCATGAGCTGTCACACTGTGCACTGTCAAACTGCATTGTCACACCATGAGCTGTCACACTGTGCACTGTTAAACTGTATTGTCACACCATGAGCTATCACACTGTGCACTGTCAAACTGTATTGTCACACCATGAGCTGTCACACTGTGCACTGTCAAACTGCATTGTCACACCATGAGCTGTCACACTGTGCACTGTCAAACTATATTGTCACACCATGAGCTATCACACTGTGCACTGTCAAACTGTATTGTCACACCATGAGCTGTCACACTGTGCACTGTCAAACTGCATTGTCACATCATGAGCTGTCACACCGTGCACTGTCAAACTGTATTGTCACACCATGAGCTCTCACACTGTGCACTGTCAAACTGCATTGTCACACCATGAGCTGTCACACTGTGCACTGTCACACTGCATTGTCACACCATGAGCTGTCACACTGTGCACTGTCAAACTGCATTGTCACACCATGAACTGTCACACTGCACTGTCACACCATGAGCTGTCACACTGTGCACTGTTAAACTGTATTGTCACACCATGAGCTGTCACACTGTGCACTGTCAAACTGCATTGTCACACCATGAGATGTCACACTGTGCACTGTTAAACTGTATTGTCACACCATGAGCTGTCACACTGTGCACTGTTAAACTGTATTGTCACACCATGAGCTGTCACACTGTGCACTGTCACACCGTGCATTGTCACACCATGAGCTGTCACATTGTGCACTGTCAAACTGTCTTGTCACACCATGAGCTGTCACACTGTGCACTGTCAAACTGTATTGTCACACCATGAGCTGTCACACTGTGCACTGTCAAACTATATTGTCACACCATGAGCTATCACACTGTGCACTGTCAAACTGTATTGTCACACCATGAGCTGTCACACTGTGCACTGTCAAACTGCATTGTCACACCATGAGCTGTCACACTGTGCACTGTCAAACTGTATTGTCACACCATGAGCTGTCACACTGTGCACTGTCAAACTATATTGTCACACCATGAGCTATCACACTGTGCACTGTCAAACTGTATTGTCACACCATGAGCTGTCACACTGTGCACTGTCAAACTGCATTGTCACACCATGAGCTGTCACACTGTGCACTGTCAAACTGCATTGTCACACCATGAGCTGTCACACCGTGCACTGTCAAACTGTATTGTCACACCATGAGCTGTCGCACTGTGCACTGTCAAACTGTATTGTCACACCATGAGCTGTCACACTGTGCACTGTCAAACTGCATTGTCACACTGTGCACTGTCAAATTGCATGGTCACACTGTGCGCTGTCACTCTATGCACCACCACACTGTGCACAGTCAAACTTCATTGTCAGACCATGAGCTGTCACACTGTTCGCTGTCACACTGCATTGTCACACTGTGCACTGTCAAATTGCATGGTCACACTGTGCGCTGTCACTCTATGCACCACCACACTGTGCACAGTCAAACTTCATTGTCAGACCATGAGCTGTCACACTGTTCGCTGTCAAACTGTATTGTCACACCATGAGCTGTCACACTGTGCACTGTCAAACTGCATTGTCAGACCATGAGCTGTCACACTGTGCACTGTCAAACTGCATTGTCAGACCATGAGCTGTCACACTGTGCACTGTCAAACTGCATTGTCAGACCATGAGCTGTCACACTGTTCGCTGTCAAACTGCATTGTCAGACCATGAGCTGTCACACTGTGCACTGTCAAACTGCATTGTCAGACCATGAGCTGTCACACTGTTCGCTGTCAAACTGCATTGTCAGACCATGAGCTGTCACGCTGTGCACTGTCAAACTGTGCACCGTCACATTGTGCACTGTCACACTATGAGCGGTCACACTGTGCACAGTCAAACTGCATTGTCACACCATGAGCTCTCACACTGTGCTCTGTCACACTGTGCCCTGTCACACTGTGCACTGTCATGCTGTTCACTGTTAAACGGTGCTGTCACGCCGGCATTGTCACACTGTGCACTGTCACACTAAATTTAACATGTGGATGAGGATTGGGTCAAGGGCAGCTGTGATTCACTTGCCCCAATCCACTACATGGTCCAATAGCCAGCCTTTATTCACTTATGTCAGGTACTGGTGCTTATGGAATCTGTAACCCACAACACCAATGGCTTCAGAGAATGGTGGGGACTGTGGGAATTGGCAACACAAATCAGTTGTTACAATGATGTGCTGACCTTTACGATGGACATTAACTGGAGGCCCTATCTGCCTTCTCTGATAGCATGTTACAATAACCACACTGTCACTATTGCAAGAGCCGGGAATTCCTGTGGGACAAAATTTATTCCTTAACTAACACCATTAGAAATAACTGATGACATGTTGTTTGTGGGATCTTCCTGTGTGTAAATTAGACTCTGCATTTCCTACAGTGCAAATGAAGCACTTCATGACAGAGCAGCACTTTATTATTTGCCAGGGATGTGTAAGGCATTATAGAAATGTGTAGCGATACTCGAGGATGTGGGGTGTGTGGGGTTTATTGGGGATGTGGGGTGTGTGGGGGTTTATTGGGGATGTGGGGTGTGTGGGGGTTTATTGGGGATGTGGGGTGTGTGGGGGTTTATTGGGGATGTGGGGTGTGTAGGGGTTTATTGGGGATGTGGGGTGTGTGGGGGTTTATTGGGGATGTGGGGTGTGTGGGGGTTTATTGGGGATGTGGGGTGTGTGGGGGATAATTGGGGATGTGGGGTGTGTGTGGGTTTATTGGGGATGTGGGGTGTGTGTGGGTTTATTGGGGATGTGGGGTGTGTGGCGGTTTATTGGGGATGTGGGGTGTGTGGGGGTTTATTGGGGATGTGGGGTGTGTGGGGGTTTATTGGGGATGTGGGGTGTGTGGGGGTTTATTGGGGATGTGGGGTGTGTAGGGTTTTATTGGGGATGTGGGGTGTGTGGGGGTTTATTGGGGATGTGGGGTGTGTGTGGGTTTATTGGGGATGTGGGGTGTGTGGGGGTTTATTGGGGATGTGGGGTGTGTGGGGGTTTATTGGGGATGTGGGGTGTGTGGGGGTTTATTGGGGATGTGGGGTGTGTGGGGGTTTATTGGGGATGTGGGGTATGTGGGGGTTTATTGGGGATGTGGGGTGTGTGGGTGTTTATTGGGGATGTGGGGTGTGTGGGGGTTTATTGGGGATGTGGGGTGTGTAGGGGTTTATTGCGGATGTGGGGTGTGTGGGGGTTTATTGGGGAGGTGGGGTGTGTGGGGGTTTATTGGGGATGTGGGGTGTGTGGGGGTTTATTGGGGATGTGGGGTGTGTGGGGGTTTATTGGGGATGTGGGGTGTGTGGGGATTCTGGAGGATGTGGGGTGTGTGTGGGTTTATTGGGGATGTGGGGTGTGTGGGGGTTTATTGGGGATGTGGGGTGTGTGGGGGTTTAATGGGTATATGGGGTGTGTGGGGGTTTATTGCGGATGTGGGGTGTGTGGGGGTTTATTGGGGATGTGGGGTGTGTAGGGGTTTATTGGGGATGTGGGGTGTGTAAGGGTTTATTGGGGATGTGGGGTGTGTGGGTACTCTGGCGGATGTGGGTGTGTAGGGGTTTATTAGGGATGTGGGGTGTGTGGGGGTTTATTGGGGATGTGGGATGTGTGGGGGTTTATTGGGGATGTGGGGTGTGTAGGGGTTTATTGGGGATGTGGGGTGTGTAGGGGTTTATTGGGGATGTGGGGTGTGTAAGGGTTTATTGGGGATGTGGGGTGTGTGGGGGTTTATTGGGGATGTGGGGTGTGTAGGGGTTTATTGGGGATGTGGGGTGTGTAGGGATTTATTGGGGATGTGGGGTGTGTGGGCGTTTATTGGGGATGTGGGGTGTGTGGGTGTTTATTGGGGATGTGGGGTGTGTAGGGGTTTACTGGGGATGTGGGGTGTGTGGGGGTTTATTGGGGATGTGGGGTGTGTAGGGGTTTATTGGGGATGTGGGGTGTGTAGGGGTTTATTGGGGATGTGGGGTGTGTGGGCATTTATTGGGGATGTGGGGTGTGTGGGTGTTTATTGGGGATGTGGGGTGTGTGGGGGTTTACTGGGGATGTGGGGTGTGTGGGGGTTTATTGGGGATGTGTGGTGTGTGGGGGTTTATTGGGGATGTGGGGTTTGTGGGGCTTTATTGGGGATGTGGGGTGTGTAGGGGTTTATTGGGGATGTGGGGTGTCTGCCGGATTCTCGAGCGGATTGTGACTCTGGCCTCTTGCTGTTCTTTTCCCAGAAGAAGCGCACCTATCGGGTAAGGGGGTTCTCATCCATTGCCAGGCTGGTGTGTCCCGTTCTGCTACCCTGGTCATTGCCTACCTGATGAAGCACACGCTGATGACCATGACTGACGCCTATAAATACGTCAAGGGAAAACGACCCATCATCTCCCCCAATCTGAACTTCATGGGACAACTGCTGGAGTTCGAAATGGACCTCAACAAGGGGCTCACTCCCCGCATACTCACCCCGAAACTCAGTGGGCTGGAGACCGAGGTCTAGGGCATCCTGTACAATCATTCTGCCTCCGTCCAGTCAGCCACCAAACTCCAGGACAGAGCACCAAAGCCAGCGAAACCACACCGCGATCGGAGTCCAAACCCTGGACGCTAGACAACTCTCCCTCTCTCCGACGTGGATAACCTCCCAGCTCCATGTTAGACTGGACCCTAGACAACTCTCCCTCTCTCCGACACAGATAACCACCCAGCTCCATGTTAGACTGGACTCTAGACAACTCTCCCTCTCTCCGACACGGATAACCACCCAGCTCCATGTTAGACTGGACCCTAGACAACTCTCCCTCTCTCCGACACGGATAACCACCCAACTCCATGTTAGACTGGACCCTAGACAACTCTCCCTCTCTCCGACACGGATAACCACCCAGCTCCATGTTAGACTGGACCCTAGACAACTCTCCCTCTCTCTGACACGGATAACCACCCAACTCCATGTTAGACTGGACCCTAGACAACTCTCCCTCTCTCCGACACGGATAACCACCCAGCTCCATGTTAGACTGGACGCTAGACAACTCTCCCTCTCTCCGACACGGATAACCACCCAGCTCCATGTTAGACTGGACCCTAGACAACTCTCCCTCTCTCCGACACTGATAACCTCCCAGCTCCATGTTAGACTGGACCCTAGACAACTCTCCCTCTCTCCGACACGGAAAACCAGCCAGCTCCATGTTAGACTGGATGCTAGACAACTCTCCCTCTCTCCGACACTGATAACCTCCCAGCTCCATGTTAGACTGGACCCTAGACAACTCTCCCTCTCTCCGACACGGATAACCACCCAGCTCCATGTTAGACTGGACCCTAGACAACTCTCCCTCTCTCCGACACGGATAACCACCCAACTCCATGTTAGACTGGACCCTAGACAACTCTCCCTCTCTCCGACACGGATAACCACCCAGCTCCATGTTAGACTGGACGCTAGACAACTCTCCCTCTCTCCGACACGGATAACCACCCAGCTCCATGTTAGACTGGACCCTAGACAACTCTCCCTCTCTCCGACACTGATAACCTCCCAGCTCCATGTTAGACTGGACCCTAGACAACTCTCCCTCTCTCCGACACGGATAACCACCCAGCTCCATGTTAGACTGGACTCTAGACAACTCTCCCTCTCTCTGACACGGATAACCAGCCAGCTCCATGTTAGACTGGACCCTAGACAACTCTCCCTCTCTCCGACACGGATAACCATTCAGCTCCATGTTAGACTGGACTCTAGACAACTCTCCCTCTCTCCGACATAGATAACCACCCAGCTCCATGTTAGACTGGACCCTAGACAACTCTCCCTCTCTCCGACACGGATAACCAGCCAACTCCATGTTAGACTGGACTCTAGACAACTCTCCCTCTCTCCGACACGGATAACCACCCAGCTCCATGTTAGACTGGACCCTAGACAACTCTCCCTCTCTCCGACACGGATAACCTCCCAGCTCCATGTTAGACTGGACTCTAGACAACTCTCCCTCTCTCCGACACGGATAACCACCCAGCTCCATGTTAGACTGGACCCTAGACAACTCTCCCTCTCTCCGACACGGATAACCACCCAACTCCATGTTAGACTGGACCCTAGACAACTCTCCCTCTCTCCGACACGGATAACCACCCAGCTCCATGTTAGACTGGACCCTAGACAACTCTCCCTCTCTCCGACACGGATAACCACCCAACTCCATGTTAGACTGGACTCTAGACAACTCTCCCTCTCTCCGACACGGATAACCTCCCAGCTCCATGTTAGACTGGACCCTAGACAACTCTCCCTCTCTCCGACACGGATAACCACCCAACTCCATGTTAGACTGGACCCTAGACAACTCTCCCTCTCTCCGACACGGATAACCACCCAGCTCCATGTTAGACTGGACTCTAGACAACTCTCCCTCTCTCCGACACGGATAACCATCCAGCTCCATGTTAGACTGGACCCTAGACAACTCTCCCTCTCTCCGGAACGGATTACCTCCCAGCTCCATGTTAGACTGGACCCTAGACAACTCTCCCTCTCTCCGACACGGATAACCACCCAGCTCCATGTTAGACTGGACCCTAGACAACTCTCCCTCTCTCCGACACGGATAACCACCCAGCTCCATGTTAGACTGGACCCTAGACAACTCTCCCTCTCTCCGACACGGATACCACCCAGCTCCATGTTAGACTGGACCCTAGACAACTCTCCCTCTCTCCGACACGGATAACCACCCAGCTCCATGTTAGACTGGACCCTAGACAACTCTCCCTCTCTCCGACACGGATAACCACCCAGCTCCATGTTAGACTGGACCTAGACAACTCTCCCTCTCTCCGACACGGATAACCACCCAGCTCCATGTTAGACTGGACGCTAGACAACTCTCCCTCTCTCCGACACGGATAACCACCCAGCTCCATGTTAGACTGGACCCTAGACAACTCTCCCTCTCTCCGACACGGATAACCTCCCAGCTCCATGTTAGACTGGACCCTAGACAACTCTCCCTCTCTCCGACACGGATAACCAGCCAGCTCCATGTTAGACTGGACTCTAGACAACTCTCCCTCTCTCCGACACTGGATAACCTCCCAGCTCCATGTTAGACTGGACCCTAGACAACTCTCCCTCTCTCCGACACGGATAACCACCCAGCTCCATGTTAGACTGGACCCTAGACAACTCTCCCTCTCTCCGACACGGATAACCACCCAGCTCCATGTTAGACTGGACCCTAGACAACTCTCCCTCTCTCCGACACGGATAACCACCCAGCTCCATGTTAGACTGGACCCTAGACAACTCTCCCTCTCTCTGAAATGGATAACCACCCAGCTCCATGTTAGACTGGACCCTAGACAACTCTCCCTCTCTC